>NC_091132.1:33967105-34267105 GCF_040183065.1 Periplaneta americana | reverse complement strand
ACTAGATATCGTCAATATCGTATACACATGTTGAATAGCCCTAATTGTCTATACTGTAATGAACCTGATACTATATCGCAGAGGCTGGGGCGATGCACCAGGACCCGTGATATCTGGCAGCAATTGCAATGTTTTATAAAGAAGATGAACATTACACAATATTATTGCAGGGTCACCTAAAATAAATCTTTCAGGAGAGCAAATTGAAAGTTCGAACCTGATTGTTCTTTCATGCAATGCTCAAATTTAAAATGCGTGTTTCACGGACGCTAATCGTTTATGCTGTGTATCATTTAACATGATACACTCACATACTACCGGTAGTTACCTATTGATAGTAATAACCTGTTTTTCACTTTTCATGGAACCTGTTCCTTCCCCCCCCCCATACCCTCCAAATGTTTTCTTCAGATAAATTAATTTATTATTTATTTATTTATTTATTTATTCTGGTGTAGTTAAGGCCATCAGGCCTTCTCTTCCACACCACCAGAAATACAATTATCATCCTCAGAATTATTTCTACTTTTAGTTATGAATTTGCATCTAAATGTTATCATCATCGGCATAGAAGACTCACTACAAATGGCCACAAGAAGGAATATCTTCCCTATCCGACGAAAGAGTTTCTCATTCTTTAAAATATCGACAAGCATTAGTCCTAAACCTCCCTTGCTATGCTACAGTGAATATTAAAAAAAAATAGTTTTCCAACTTCTCATTTATCAGTATGACTTAACACTACTACTGGATATTTTAAAGATAAGAAATGTGCTTACAATACCATAAACATGTCACAATTAAGAGAGATTTCTTGGAAAAATAGTATGAGAAATTATTACAATACGGCATTATCTACTTAAAACGTAGAGAAAAATTTATTTTGAATAACTTCATACTGTTAAATGCATCGAGAAAGTATGTATAAGAACATAAAGGCAGATTCACAATAAACGGAAATATTGTTAAAATAAATGTATTTAAATGTGAGCATTAACAATTAACGAGAGGCTTTCCGGAGTCCGGGAACGGGAACGTGAAATTTAATTATGAATGCTCACATTTAAATACTCGTACATTTATTTTAACAATATTTCCGTTCTCGTTTTTTTTTTTTTTTTTTTTTTTCACGGTTTATTGTGGACCAGCCTTAAGAACGCATGTGAAATACGGTTTTTTATTTTAAAAAAATGTTACCTTATACAGAGTGAAAGGCGACCTATGACTTCACTTCTAAGAAGAGACGATTGTATGTGATGAATAGAAAATTTTTAGAACTTAAAACTCTCAACCTACTGACGTCCGCTACTCCAGCAGCGTTGCCAGTTTGTCTTAATTCATGTTACCACAAAATAGCGATCTTTTTGCACAATTAAAATGAAAAGATCACAACTTATAATAATAAAATGAGTTTTAACATACCTGTACCGGTATATAGAAAGATCTATTCTACCATACGTTATAAAAATTCCACCCTTTTCTGTTTCATTATCTCCCATAGAATCACTTTTTAAATGGAAACTTATAGCTCATCTCCTACCTTTAATAAAGCTGTCTGCATAAATTATACGAGTATTTTTGTCATAAGAAATAGTGAAAATCTGAACAGCAGTAAGCGTGTTAAGCGTGTAAAAATTCTACATCAATTACTTCAGACAAATTACATGACGTTAGAAGTTTAAAAGTAGAACACGGAGTGTCATAAATACCATAGTTTGAATTTTAAAAAATATACTTGTAACACTTTTTCTGTAGAGAGATAGTAAAAGGCAAAACTAATCACCTGTTCGAATCCCAGACAGTCTCCTTTTTTTCACATTTGAAATTAGTACAGTAATCCTATTAGGGAATGTGTTGCTACAGTATTAGAAGGTGTACAAAAAGATTAACATTTCATTTCGTAATAAAATGTCCTCATCGCAAGAGATAGTTTTTCAACTTCGTCTATTTACTCTCGTAATTTTGTATTAGATGCTGTGAAGTAAATATCGTAAGTAAAATTATTTCACGTACCACCAAACTTAATACTAATTTAAAAAAAAACGTATTTTACATTATACTCTATCTGACGTTTAACTAACATTTTGACTATTTATATTTTTATTTAAATATTCAATATTTTTAACTACCGTAACCTTCTTGCAAGCAGCAGACTAATTTTTCACGTGCTATGAAAAATACTACGTTATTAATCGTCTGTGCAAATCATGAAGTGAAAAATATGAAATACGCACTCCCTACAAATACATTTTCAGAGACAGTTTGAACTCGCAAGGCAAATTACCACTCTAAGTTTTTCTTTGTGTATATCAATTAATTGTCGAATTCTAAATGAGGCAGAAGAGCAAGTGGACAGCTTCAAATACTTGGGATGCACTATAAGCAGTAACAGAGCTGTCGCAGGAAGTCAAAAACAGAATAGCAATGGCAATGAAAGCTTTTAATAGAAAAAGGTAGTAGTAGTAGTAGTAGTAGTAGGGTTTAAGGAGGGCGCGTCAGCTACTATGGCTATTTGCGCCCTTATCTAAAATTCTTAATACAACAAAGACATAAATAATAAAATAATCAGAGTGCTAAAAGAACTAAAAAGCGTTGTCACGGTAAAACGAGGTACACAAATGCAGTATACATAAGCTGATTTCTACAGAATCATAAAAGTGACCAATTCTACGACCCTAGGCGGTATTCACGACGAACAAATAAAACAATAAAACTAATGCCACCAGAGATAAATTGTGAATCATATTTTAAAAACAATAAAATTATATAAAATATTCGGATGTATAAAGTCCGAAATGTCAACAATAATAGAAAAAGGAGTACCTTCTGCGGACCTTTGGAAAAAGAACTAAGGAAGAAACCAGTGAAGTACTTTGTCTGGAGTGTGACATTGTATGGGGGGGCAGAAACATAAACATTACGACGAAGTGAAGAGAAGCGACTAGAAGCATTTGAAATGTGGATATGGAGAAGAATGGAACGTGTGAAATTGACAGATAGCATAAGAAATAAAGCTGCATTAGAAAGAGTGGGCGAAGAAAGAATGATGCTGAAACTGATCAGGAACAAAAAAGGAATTGGTTGGGTCATTGGCTGAGAAGAAACTGTCTACTGAAGGATTTAGGTGCATAGCAAAGTATTTCATTTTTGTATTTCTTTCGAGTGGCAATTCATGTAAATAAACTATAAACATCAATATCACTGCGAATTGTTTCGAATGGTACAAATTTGTGTGATGAAAAAGATATAGCTCATCCTTATAATGCCTACTTTGTTTTCGAATCATTCTCTTATCAACTATTTGTAAAAAAAAAAAAGTAGATAGTAAAAATTCTAAACTTGGCAGGTTATTATTTTGTGAACAGGAAGATATACTGTATGCATGAATGCTGATCGACGAAATGAGTAGAAGAATGATGATATGAGAGAAAAAAAAACAAATTTAAAAATATGCGAGCGCAAGGGATTTGAAATTGCATGATCTCAAAAGTTGTAGGGCACCTTTCTCACTTCGTGTGTCGCCGTTCCACTGAAAGAACCTTAAACAAATAAATGAAGAGGAAAAGTCGAAATATGGGTGTAACCTATTTAACCACTTTAAAAGGGGGAGGAAAACTCGCAGAGAATTACCCGAAGCAACGTTTTGCAGCAGCAGGACAGTATCGCCTACGAAATTAGCCGAGACGTAGGCGTGGCGAGCATGGCAATCCGGTAAACTAACATCAGATTGAGTGAGTGAAGGCCGAAATTAGCTTGTTCACAAATCCCTGAAGGCACGCAAAATCCAAAGCTCCGATTTATGGACGCATAAATTTAGAAAATGCGTCTTCTCTGCTCTGCGTGTCGGCCTTGCGCAGTGGCCATGCTGATTTTCTCTTTATCGTTCCAAATTTAGTAAAAGTTCCGTCGAAGATAGTACTACGACTCTGCAGAGACATAACGACATATTGTGTAAATACAGCAATGAAACTGTAAAATAACAAAAGACTTACAAATACACAAGAGCATTATTAAGGTAAGCTAATGTCACGTAAACATAATAAATTAAATTCAAACCCATCGGCGTGGTGTAGCGGCACCGTGGGGGATTCGTGTTCGCTGTTGAGCTCGAGCGTGGGTTCAAATTCAGCTTGGGCAGATTAATGTCAGTACAGCAGATCTACAACCCTGCTTAAAATTAAGTGCAACCATGGTAGACCTATGTTTGACTGAAAGCAGGGCTCTAATATTTACTACTACCGGTATCTATTCAAAAGTATTACTCGGTGTAACATTCAGTACGACATACTGACTACTCAATGCAAGGGGCAAGTATTTCTATAATGAGCTGTCAACTAATGCCCAAATGCCATTAACGAGAGGCAATTCATGTAGCCGAGGCAATCTCTAGAACAAGAACTTAACTACGAAATCTTGAATTTCATATACAGGGCATCAAACATTTTAGATCTCGCATTAACGACATTCGTGTGCTTCTAGAGGGCGCTGTGTTTGTTCGAGAGAAATAATATTTTGTCAAGAGGCAAATGTGTTATTAAGTATTTAATATATACTGGAAACGGAAAAACGACGTAACGCAGGTTAAGTTATTATTCCTCAATTCACGTAGCAACCAGCAACCTCCCTCCACTTCTCTAGCACGCAGGAGCGAACAGCACTTGGTTGGGTTCTTTTCTAAGTTTTCGTCTTTTTTTCTGTCCAATGACAGACTTTAATCGCCCCGATTCACGAGAGTGCTCATAGATGTCGCTAATGCCGAGAAGCATAGACCACTTAGTTCGTCAGAGATTATCCAGAGTGCACCACAGGCGGTGGCTCTACATTACACTCGTAATGAATTGGTAGAGAGTTATTGCAATGTCGCATGAGAACTGGAGTACCCGAAGAAAATTCTTGTGTTGCCTGAACCAAGGGTGTGTCCAACACAAGTTATAAATTTAGAGAGGATTTGAACCAGGGCCCCCTAGCTTATAAGTCCAACGCGCTAGCAGTGAGCCAGCGTTTGAAAGACGAGTGTCGGGTAATACAGCGGTAAATTCTAGGACTCATTTCGCCAAAATACTATCTCACCGTCACAAATTCCATAGAAGCGAGAAAATCTTACAATACGGGTAACAACTGATAAAGCACAATTAAATAACAGATTAAAAATAAAATTTGAGCATGCAAAATAGGAAATGGATCTCTAGTGGTAATGTCGACAAAATATGTAATCGATTTGACGTGTTGCCGAGGCAAGGGATTTGAGACAATATTCGGTTTCTTCACTTCTTTAAGAACACGTCAGAAAATACGGCGGTAGATTTGTCCTGGACTTCGACTCGATTCTTTAACTTACATAGCCTACAGCAAACACTCCTGTTTTGTGATTGGCTGGACTGTTCATTTTTACCTACACTTAAAAGTTTGCAGTTCCAGAGTTTACATAATCATGCGTTGTCGCCGAGGCAATAGATTTGCAATGATGCTCGGTTCCTTGGCACTTTTAAGAACACGCCGGAAAATACGGGCATAAATTTATTCTGTGTTTCGATTCGATTCTAGATTTTCCATAACTACAACACTCCTGTCGTTTGATTGGCTGAATTATTCACAGAATTTTAGTATTATCAAGCTCCAAAGCTTACTTCATGCTTGCGTCTATATGAAATTAATGTGAATGGTATTCTTTAATGAAATGTTCCTTAGCTTTCATGTCAACATATGTTTATGTTTAAGTTGACATTGTGAATGAAGCCTAAGGTTACTTTACAATTGAAACTTAACCGCACATGTAATAATTTGACATAAACAGAAACGTAAATCATCATCCATCGTCCTTTGCAGACATATTCTGGCCCGACCCAGTAATCGTTTGAGCATGTCTGGTCTTTGTGTCCTCTCGGTTTGTAAGGCATTATTATCTTTGGGATTATTTAATGATACCTATACCATAAATGTTACTTAATTCTACTAAAACGTCTTCACTTCTTTTTAAGTCCGGAAGAATATATCCTGCCGTTCTTCTAAGAAATTTCACTTATACTATTTTCAATCTTTTCTTTTCATTCATAGTTCTCTGCCCAATGGCAGGTCTTTCACTGCAAACCAAACATTCTCCAATCTTTCCTATTTTCTGCCTTCCCCTTTGTATCGACTGTACATATGATTCATATATCTTAATGTCGTCTATAATTTGATATCTTCTTCTACACCGAACTCTTCTCCCGTTCTCCATTCCTTCCAGTGCATCCTTCAGTAGGCAGTTTCTTCTCAGCCAGTGACTCAACCAATTCACTTCCTGATCAGTTTCAGGATCATTCTTTCTTCACCCACTCTTCCCAACACAGCTTACTTTCTTATTCTATTTCTTATCCATGTGTTTTAGTCCAAATTTCGTTCACAGGGTACTAAAACCTATAATGCTGTATATATTTTAATTCAAGATTATTTTTGTACTAAATTAAGTTTCAGAGTGTTATGTATTATTCCTAAAATTTGTGTGAACTTTTTTATTTTCTTACGCACTTTTTTTCATTATATCATATATCGCATCCGATGTACATAATATGTGATACTTGCTCTGAACACCTTTTTTTTTTATTAATTAAGATTTTACTTCCTATTGGACCCTGTCCTAAAATTCAGTCGTTCTAGATTTGTTGTAGATATTTCCGATCCAAAATTTTTCGATACATTAAGAATGCAAATATTCCTTTTCATAAATTATTCTCCGAGTTAGCAATAATCACTTTAATATCCGCAAGAAGTTGAGTGTTTCATTTTCAACAATTTGTTAATTCAATACCTAGTGAATAGCAAGTTCACGCAAAACATATCCAATTTTGTTCTTGAGCATTACTGTCGATTAATAACATCGATTATGAGAACGAATAAATTACGTTATGTTGTTATTATTATTATTATTATTATTATTATTATTATTATTATTATTATTATTATTATTATTATTATTATTATTATTATTGGACGAAAACATAATCTAATATTAAACACAAAAGCTATGTGATCACCTCTAAATTCCGGAGATTATCGTATCAGTGCGGGAGAACGGAAATCGTGAGTTAATTGTGGATTACTCGCGCATTTATGCATAAAGTTGGTAAGTTTCTATTTTAACCACAAACTGAAGACAACATACCTACTGCATAACAGTGAAACGCTTCCGATACGGCTCGTCCCTTGCTCACACAATATGTACATGGGGATATTCCTGTGGAATGTGTAATTTAAAATGTTTCCTTATTCTACTAGGATTTAGAATTAATTCGTAATATGTAATATGTTAATTTTTATTTTATTTTACGACGCTTTATCAACTGCAGTAGTTATGCAGCGTCCAAATGAAATGATACATAGGGATATTCCTGTGGAATGTGTAATTTAAAATGTTTCCTTATTCTACTAGGATTTAGAATTAATTCGTAATATGTAATATGTTAATTTTTATTTTATTTTACGACGCTTTATCAACTGCAGTAGTTATGCAGCGTCCAAATGAAATGATACATAGGGATATTCCTGTGGAATGTATAATTTAAAATGTTTCCTTATTCTACTAGGATTTAGAATTAATTCTTAATATGTAATATGTTAATTTTTATTTTATTTTACGACGCTTTATCAACTGCAGTAGTTATGCAGCGTCCGAGTGAAATGAAGATGATAATGCAAGCGAAATGAATCCAGGGTTCCAGCGTCGAAAGTTACCTAGCATTTGCTCTTAATGGGTTGAGAGAAAATCCCGGAAAAAACCTCAACCAGGATTTGAAACCGGACCCGCTCGTTTCACGATCAGACATGCTAATCGTTACTCCAAAACGGCGGAAAATTTATGTTAAATATGTTTACTGAAATATTCGTTCATACGTCAACTAAATATAGTAGCTTGAAGCTACCATCCTTCTAAGCTTATATCTGTACATTTCCGCCTATATAGGCTACCAAAGTTTGTGTGTTTGTGTTTAACGGCATGGTTTCAAGCTTTCGTGTCAACATTGTTTTGTGAAAGGGGCGTAACTCTTCAGATCAATGTTATGTTTACTTTGAAGTTCGCGTAATGAGCGAGGCCTTAGCCTTGTAAATTATATCTGTTCTGTTCTGTTTTTAATTACATTTCATTTTAAAGTCGAAATATTCTCGTTATGCGATCCACTGATAGAATTGTGAAATCATAACGAGTTTCTGACTTGTGAAGATCATTTTACTTATATTGCAGTCAGCACGTGTCCTACAATAATTACAGTATACATCCTCCAGGAGTATTGTGTTTCGAAACGGCAAGGAATTGAAGGCCACTCCAGGTGAAGATCAGTCCCACAGCTGGGACGATATAAATTATGGGCAGATTAAGTTTTTATTTGGATCAGACATTATATAATAAAATAAGGAATAGCAGAACCTTGAACAACGAGAAACGGGACAACCTTGAACATGAGAACCGGATCTGCTGCTGCTCGATGGAGCAGGTTCTGCAAAGATCTCATTCACAATAAGACATGTATGAAAAGATCATTTGCGGGCCCGTTCTATCGAAAGGGTCTATTGTCGCCACTATATGTGACAATAAGCAGCATCTTCAACTTAAGACTGCTACTTTAAATAACTCTGAATATACAGTCGCGGACATAAGTAATGGAACGGAGGTTTTGACAATGAGTTATGCTGAGGGCCGGGTATTTATGGAGATTGCGAAAATCACGACGTAATAGGTATACATTAGATTTTTACTAATCTTTACGAATTAAGTATAAAACAAGGATAAAACAATCGCGACAAATCGCGAAATAGAGTTCTAATAGCGAAATATGAACACATTCGCGAATTATTACTATTGCGTCGTTTTATAGCGAATTTCATATTGGTTCTGAGTTTTCTTTTTTCGGATTTTTTTTCACTTGAATATTTTGTTATACCTAAGTAGGTTACATTGCATGGTATTCCAGGTGTTCTGACTATATTAGTGAACTCAAAAGACGGAAAATTCAACTTTCACTAATAATTTGAAAGTATTAATTTGAGGGTTGCAAGTTTTTTTCCGTTTTTAATGAATGTGTGTTAAATACAGTCTCAATATTGTTTATTAGCCATACCGCACCTTTACCAGAATCCAACGAACCTTTAATTATTTGAAAAGTAATATTCAGACTGAGTTAATAGCTACTTCAATTCCAAAATAATTGTATTTTCCAAAATTTCCATTAATCTCTGCCAAGAGTACAAATCAATGTCCAACAATCTCCGCTGACACCAATATTAAAAAACACAAATGGTAAAATTAATTTCCATAAATACCTGCCTCTGGTTATGCTTATATTTACTACAGATTGAGATGTATTGGTTTGTTTGCATATGTAGTGTATTCTTCTCTTCCTATTGTACAGTAGTGACAAAAAAAACCGGACCGACCCTTGTAGCTGATTTCAGAGCCTTCTTCACTCCAGAGCACGACATACAGGTAACTAAGACTTTCGTGGTTCGAATCCTGCCTGGGAAGGAAATTTTTTTTGTCCCTTATTCAAATTTATTCCCAACACTTTTCGATTGCAGCGATATTTTACTACTTAATTAACTTATTATTCCCAGAACATTAATTTTACCAGCAATCGAAAAGTATTGGGAATAAATTTGAATAAGAAACAAAACAAAGTTTCCTTCCCTGGCAGGATTCGAACCACGAAACTCTTAGTTACCAGTCTAACGTGCTCTGGAGTGAACAAGGCTTTGGAATCAGCTACAAGGGTCGGTCCGGTTTTTTTTTTTTTTGCCACTACTGTACATTAAAATCTAAAAGAATATTCTAAAACTACCTTCCTATTGGACAGAAAATTATTATCCTTTTTACATTATTGCTTTCCGCTAGGAAAAAAAAACATTGGACCTCATCCCCTGAGTAAATAAATCCCTTCAATTAATACACAAAGTATTGTACTCGCCAAACTTAGATGACCCCAGCTGAGGAAAGAAGTCAAAGAAGTCACATCAACATGCTCTCGATGTTTATGTTATGCAGTTGGCCTCGTCTGATAAATGAATTGCTTTATAACAGCGTTGTCAAACATAGGCGGCCTCAGTCCGAGTAGAGAGGTTAACTTATCTTGCCTCAAGAGATAAGTACTAACTTCTCTGATAAAAAAAAAATAGTACTTTCCTCAGCCCAGCAGCTGGGCTAATTCAGAGTCATAATGTGACAACGCTGCATAACAGGCATGCACCGAATGATTTATTATGTTTTGGATAAGGCACGAGTCAGCAGAGTGGTGTGAGTGAGGTCGTCTAAGCTTGGCGAGAACAGTACTTAGTAAGTTCAGTACGTATTCTCCTCTTCATAGAGACAAAGTGTGCTTGTCGATCAGTAACGATTACAATGAACATGGAACATAAAGGAACGGAGAACAACCCTGAAATTATAAATATGGTACTAAATCTATTCAAACGGGGCAAAACTTATACAGAGATCGCAGAATCAGTACAAAGAAGTCGAATAACAGTGTTCAACATTGTTAAACGATACAATAAGTTCAAGACGGTGCAGAATCAATCCAGAACTGACAGACCACCGAAGCTAAGCCCAAGGGAACAGAGGAAAATAGTGCATCAAGTAAAGAAAACTCCAGTGGTATCTGCATGGAAATTACAGCACAGCTGAAGGGAGATGTAGATAAGAACGTTCATATTACAACTGTTCAGAGGATCCTGAATAAGGCTGGGCAAAATGCTAGAATTCCCAGACGAAAACCATTTGTTTCTAAGGTGAATCAAAAGTCGAGTTATGGCGGCGAGAAAGTTCGCGAAATACAATACCAAGGCCTTAAACTTCTATTTCACTTCAGTCCTCAACCTCCCCTTAAGGAGATAAATACGCATGTTCGAATACATTAAAACACATACATTTCGCCTAGGACAAAGACTTGAGCACCTGTCAACAAGGAAGTCACTGTGAACATTGCTTTGCATAGTAACTACTACGCTACAAGCATGTGATTGAAGTGTGTCAGTGGCCAATTAGCAGGCATCATTTAAGGGTAATGCAAGAGGTTGTATAACCTGTCCCTGATCCGAATAGAGCGAGGTTGGATGTTTGCGTTACGCTCTCGTCTTCAAGACGCCACTTCCGCCTGCTTAGATGGGACAGAAGGTCAGGAGGAAACGGAAGCTGATTTTCGTATATGTTGCTATTTGCTAGAACCAGTCAGTTGCGTCAGAGTATTGACAGACGAACAACTGAAAGCCAAATTTTTTAGGTGGCTAACATAACTAGTAAGTATAACAGTCGGTGAGCGAACAAGGGTTTGAGCACGTAACTGCATCTAAAACGGAAACTTGAAGAGCAGTAGAACAATAAATGACAGGACCACTCAATATCCACAATTGATGAGTCATCTGTAAGCTTAGGTTTGCCGAATATCTATTAAACGAACTATAAAGTACAGCATTTCCACACGTCGCTTCATCAGAACGGGAGCACTTATCGTTATCACACTGGTCCATCGAACATACATTCGTGCGAAATGTTCGCAAGAGAGCAAATACAATACAACCTAGGGTTATTACTAGGGCTAGGATTCTTAGGTAAATAAATATTTTATTTGCACTGTAATAGAAACTCGTAATTGTGCTTTAAGTTTCGGACAAGATCATCTGAGCATAGCCTATATTTTAAATGTTATTTCACATAAAAACACATATTTTGAATTTTTAAATGTAAATAGGTATTTTCAAATATTCACATAGAAACACATTAAAAACTAAGTTTTCACTAAATAATTTTCGACGGAAGCCCCATTTCAGATTAATCATCAGCCGAATGTTCAGTGCAGTTGGTTAGACGTGACAGCTGGCAACTGTTTCTCGGAATTTCCTATCTGTGGAACTGCAGTCTGCTCTTTCACCACAAGCAATAAGAGCTGTCACCACTAAAAAATTCTACTGTAAAACACACAAACACTGATGTATCATTTAGGAGTGCCTTGTAAGTTATCAATCATAACGCTGATTCAGGAAGCAATTATAATTTAAACATCAGCTGCCTCTAATATCGTTTCAAATCATAAACATGTCTCTACGGAGTACATGCTGTTTCTCAATGGCCAGGGCGCTCTTTTTTCCCAGTACAAGGCAGTCTGGATTTAATATTCCTAATTATGTCAGGTGAAGAATACAATGCGTGCAATTCTGTGTTGTATAATTTTCTTCATCTAACTTCATCCCTCGTAGCCCCAAATATTTTTCTAAGCACCTTATTCTCGAACACTCTTAACCTCTGTTTCTCTCTCAAAGTGAGAATCCAAGTTTCACGAGCAGGGCATGGTTGCGCCCCATGGTCAGATAAGATGCAGCAGATAAAAAGGGTCCCCGTTTTGTGGGCATAGTTACGCTCCGTTCTCATCAGGTAGAGAAAAGGGGCATTGCATAGTTGCGCCCCGATGAAATAATAAGACATACCATGAAAAACTCCGTTCTTTAAACCAAGTGATCGAGGAATTCAGAAGCGGTAAAATAGACAAATACAAGTTCTTAAAAAAATGCAGCAACCACTATAATATTTTAAAGTAGTTTTTTTTTATTTTATGACATTCACTTCCCATGCCCTCTCCATTGTGGTACCTGATTTCAATACAGCTACCACTATATTATTTTAAAGAATTTATTTATTTTATGACAATCGCTTCCGTGTGTACTATGACCTCTCCATTACGCTATGTGATTTCAATGCAGCTACCACTATAATATTTTTAAGTAATTTATTTTATGACAATCACTTTCGTGTGTAGGCTACTATGCCCATCGGGGCGCAATTATCCCATGTCCATTCTGCTACCGGATTTCTTCGGGGCGCAACTATGCCATGCCTAGAACTCCCAATTGACCACGGGGCGCAACTATGCCATATCGAGTTTCACAACCATACGGAACAACCGTTAATATAACTGTTTTATAAATTCTAACGTTCAGTTTTCTGAGAGCAGACTGGATGACAAAAGCTTCTCAATCGAATAATAACAGCCATTTTCCATATTTATTCTGCGTTAATTTCCTCTCGAGTGTCATTTACTATATTTGTTTCAGTTGCTCCACGGTATTTGAATTTATCTACCTCTTCTAAGGATTAGTCCAAATAATTATCAACAGTAATCTCACTAGAGGTTTTGATTTATCTAGAGAAAATCAAAACTCGAGTGGGTTTTAATTGACTATTACACGATTATACAACTGTCTTCAAATGTATTATTGTACCATCTCAACATTACAAATATTACGCTCGATGCATGCTAGATGGCAGTAGTGAGCAATGCCTTCTCGTCGAGAAGTTCTCGATCTATACATGATGGCAATGTTACTAGTCAAGAAGGCTTTGTTGATCCAGTTTCATTTTTATTATTAAAACAGTTGCATTCCACTTCAATTATCCGAATCCCAGTAATCAACGTCACTTGACAGATGATTTTCAATAAATCTTAATATTAAACAATCTCTGATACGTGACTATCCATAATATCATATAGCAGAAGCTATAACATAACCTAACTAATATACTGTACACAAGTGATAGAAAAGTTTTAATTAACGACGATGACATAACAAATAAACATGAATAATTTTAAAAGGAATAATTATTGAATGTACAATCTTCAAATTTGAATGTGGTTGGTGGTTCAATTGATGTTATATTGGACGTGTGCGTAATAGAAGTGGAACTCGTTGATTTAGGGCTACATGATGTATTCAACTTATTCAGGATTTCCGAATGAATAATTTTAAAAGGAATAATTATTGAATGTACAATTTTCAAATTTGAATGTGGTTGGTGGTTCAATTGATGTTATATTGGACGTGTGCGTAATAGAAGTGGAACTCGTTGATTTAGGCCTACATGGTGTATTCAACTTATTCAGGATTTCCGAATGGTGCTCTTCATTTATTTGTAAATCGGATTTCAGAAGATGCATAGGTATGATCAGTAATTTTTATTAATTCTTGTTCTTGAATGCCAATGCGAGTCATATTTGAAACTGCTGTGCATCGACTGGAGTGGTTTGTAATTTTATATATATTTTTTTGACGTCCAGACCAGCGCAGTTTCAAATATTGGCAAACAAAGAAACAAATGCTAGGGACGCGATAAAATTAAACAAATGCTAGGGACTCGATAAAATTGTGCGATAAGCAGCCATGATTGGTTGAAATACGTCCTTTCGTACCGTTTTATTGGTCAAAAGTAGTATGACGTAGTAAGAGTGTAATAGTCATGGAAAATTCACTCATTAGGCTATGTTCTGCGCCAGACTTAGAAGACACAACTAACCGGGAAAACCCAACGCGTTGCCCGCCAAAAAAACAACTCCGTGACTCGGTTAGAATGACGTTAACTTGGGATTGATTCATTCTGTATATACATATTTTGATACATTTTATCTGTGGAAATAGACATGCAAATAGGTATGTAGGCTACTTGAACGGAAAAAATATCGTATTATGCAACGATATATTTACGCGCCAAGCTACCAACTTGTTCGCAGAAATCAAATGACGATAGATTGGGATCACTGTGCTAATATGGAATAAAACGAACTAAGTATATACACGTGCATTTCTTGACATCAAGATTGAAAATATAGTGAAAAGACTTTAATTGAAGAAGAACCGGGAAGAAAAAAACAACCTAATTTCGCCTGAATCTGGTGCATCACTATTAGTCTGCTATCAATAATCTTTTTGAAAAGATCTGACAAAAAGAAAAATAACACAACCAAAAAACAAGCAGCAAGATGAGTTTTTTAAATGTAGATTATTGATAAATTCCTTCTAAGGATCCGTAAACCTTTCATTTAGGAGTGTTGCATATTTGTTCAGGGTCTTCCGGTGGTTTCGCTAACTGTAATTGACATGCTGATCACGCGCGACGGTTGGTAGTTGCTACCCGCTTTGTACACTCACAGGAGCTGTACCTCGAAATAGTTTCTGCCTCATCACATCACGACAGTGACTTGTGAACTCTTGAGAAGGTTGCAGACTTGTTAATGTCCACCCTCACACTGTTCATCAAGAAACAACTGATATATAGACCTGGAAATCCCGCTATAATCTTCGAAGGCGTTGACCTGTCCAATTGACTGTGAAAAGACTCATCTGAAGTGTTATGAAGACCAACATTCATTATTAAATATTCAAAAGCATTTTAATCAACTTCCTGCTCTTATCCCTGTATGTATTAAATCTGTTGGCCTGTTTCTGCTTAATAGGAAGTGTATACTTTTACTTCTAGGTATAAATTTAGGAAAATAGTCATCTGTCCTGTTCGAGACTTCGTTAGAATGCAGTTTAAAAAGGGAGAATTTATGGAAATTCGCTCTACAAAATCATACAAGGACAGACGAGATCCATCAGAACATAATTTTAAGAAGTTATATATTTTTGACAAAGACAATATGAGATGACTAAGTGATCATTTCATTGAAAATAATGAAAGACGTGGCGAAGGACCCTTGGAACAGAAAATGAGGATATTTCTTAGATACCGGTATGTGCAGATCCAGGTTTCCAGACAGGAGTTGAAGATTCTGGGTTACATCACAGCACTCACTCTTTCAAGAACAGTTAAAAAAAGTGTCGCTGGTTTGTCGCTAATTTTAACTACAGGCCTAATTAATATTTAATGTAAATATTGGAAAAAATCAATGGCGCAACAGCCAGAATTGAGAACAGAGCCGACGCACACCTGCCATCTAGTAGTGATTACGTAAATACCAGACAGGATAGGGGTGCTGCATGGTCAATGCTGCAAGTTTCCACTGGCGTTATTAAAGTCCCGTCGCTCTAATTTCCGGCAGCCAATCGCGTTGCAGGTCGGCTACATTTAAACGTGTGCGTCTTATGATTCGCTGATGAAGACGTTATTCATTTCTTAAGGCTCGATAAATACTTAATATAATCGCCCGCCATTTTCGCTCTTTCGTTGGCGTTCGCAGAAAGCATACGAAGACGTTATTTGTCGCTCAATTATTTGCTGAATTACAGTACGTTTGATTTATTATCATAGGAGCTACGACATGATAATGTTCAACGGTGTGGCAAATAGATTCCTCGTATGGTAGCTCGGCAACGTAAGAACAAAAATGGCGAACAATACTACCTACCTAGACTTTATAGAGCCTTCACTTTCTAAGACGTAAGCAAAGAGGAGGAGTCACGCCGGGAATAACAGCGTCGCGACTATAGGTTTTTGTCTTATCGGAGTTCGCCATCTATCCTGGCTTCCCAATTTTCCGATCATGGGGCTGAATGCACTCCGTTCCAGAACCTATACCTTATTGAAGTTCTTAGGTATGACGTGGATTCGAATACAGGATCTCTTGGTTCACAGTCAGGTAAGCTAATCAATACACCAATAAGGAAATCAGTTGAAAAAATACACTGTTTTTAAATGAGGGAGTCAGTAAATTACCAAAATGAAATAGCGACCTACATTTTTTAATGAGGCGCCTGAAGTTATCATCGCTAGATGACAGTATTATCTATGTGCGCAAGAGCGAAACAAAAAAGCAGCAGCTGCAAGATGACGGCACCTCTGCATGACTATACCAGTGGCGACTTGATCAGAGCATTGATGAGCGCTTGTCTGTACTGTAAAGATAAATTAAAGCCTCATCACCTGTGACTATCCTGGTTATAATATCGGATCAAGTCACCAATCTGTTGCCTCCGCGACAATCTCTACTGGCCGACCGACTCGGTATTCGATACTTGTCCGCCCTTCACAGAACTTCTGCACCCAATTGCAGATAGCTTGACGCAACTGGCAATGCTCACTATACACGGGCAGCATTTCTTTATTAACTTCCTTTTTTGCCAGACGTTTTGCCCAGAAAAATCGCACAACCGAGCACTATTCGACAATGGTACACTCGAACAGAGGTACCGCCATCTTGCAACTGCTGCTTGTTTGTTTCGCTTGTACGAACATCGATCACCTTACACCTGGATGGTAGTATCATCTAGCGTGATAGCTTTAAGTGCTTCATTAAAAAATGTAAATCGATACTTACATTTGTACTTCCTTAGGCCTACTCGCCTTTGTATATCTGCCTTCAGTGAACGCAACAAAAACTTACAAACTGTTCTTCAGTTTTCCAATGTTTCGGTAGTTACATTTTTTGTTCTTTTCCTCGCCTTCTCAACTACATAATTGTCTTACATGTTTTGTAGTTCTACATGAAGTTCAGACACCTTAATCAACTAATACTGTAATTATATACTTTAAGATGGCCTTCGGAATTATACTTGAAATTATTTTATCTCCATGATATTGCTAGATGTACACAATGTACAGTATCTCACCTCGTATATCATAGCTTCATTTTAATGTCATGCACCACGCAGTTTCTCTCCTATGCATCATCTCACAAGCCCTTGAAGCTGACCGGCAATACGTAACCCAGTGTCATGTAAATATCCGTATTCTCAAAACTGCTGGGTCTTTATGTTGTTATTATTACACGAATATAGGGATGCGAGAAAATTCGGGTGGTCTATAAGTTGTACAATTATTCTGGGTTAGTTACAAGTACTGGTGCATGTAAATGTCAGTGAACTCGCTGTTTTGTTGCAGCTACAAGAATTCAGCACGATGCAAAAAGTAACAGTACGGTACTACAGAATATGTTAAGTGCGATGTGCTGCAGAATGCTGCATTATCGTCATGAAATACTTGTACAGTCCGAAAGTTGCTAATAGGGTTCATGTACAGGCGTGGTGCAGTCACGAAATAACTCAAGTTGCTCACATAATACGTTTTTGCTTATTATATGCATACAACGTTAATTCGCCACTTTTTAAACACGGGTGAGCTACACTCTCATTCGAATACTTATTATAATGTATACTCTACACTAGACAGTCACAAGTGGCGGGACTCCATGGTCAAGTGGTCAACACGGGGCAAGGTCATCGCTTAAGACAAGGCCAAATACGAAACACAGACTCTGTGGCAGATACGTACATTCTACTTTCATAACGGGAATCGAACCTCAGTCGATTAAATCGGTAGCCGTACATGTTACTGCTTTATCCAGAATGTACGAGTGAGTTATGTTACAAATTTTGGGAAGTACAAATTCAATATTTTTACAGTCCTAAAAATATTTCAGAGAACTAAAAGGTCTGGATCAGGACTCAGAAGAAAGACATTCACCAGGGACAATCTGTGTCTGCGCATACAAGTCTTACGAGATCGTCATACGATCGTTTCTGCATGATCGCTTCGAACAGGCATTGGAGGTCAGTGTCAGTGAGAGAATACTAGGAAGAGAACTTGAGTAGGCACACCTCACACCAGAAAACCACTCACAGGTCCCTTTATAGACCTATCAACACTAAACAATGTGCCTCCGCTTTTTGGTCATCGTCTGGAGAGAAGAGCTATTGGCGGCTGTAATCTACACGCATGGGAGAATAGCTTTTCCCAGTATAATTCTCCTACGGTTGACAATTCAGTTGCACCGTAATTCCACGTCACTGCAATGGTCCCGGAAAAGAAATAGAACTTCCACAATTACAACTATAGATGTCTGGCGCTCTACATTACAGATTGCTACAATTCACTCTTTAATTTTTGCACATTGCTCGCTAGTTGAACTAGTGACCTCCTGAGATATTTCCTTAACATTCAAATACCAACGTCAAAGTAACTTTATTTATGGCGATTTTCTAATGGTCCTTCACGATTTTTGGGACGTACTATTTATGTCGCCGACGGATGAAGAGTCATGGATATACAGTGCGTCCGCAAACTCACTCCGCAGCAAGGAGATGGCGATGTACACGCTAGAAGTTGCAGTTATGTTGGTAGGTGAGATTCACCGCTAGCGGCTGCAGTTATGTTAGGAGGTGGGATTCACCGCTAGCGGCTGCAGTTATGTTAGGAGGTGGGATTCACCGCTAGCGGCTGCAGTTATCTTAGGAGGTGGGATTCACTCCACTCGAAGGTCAACACTGAACGCGTGTGAATGATTTTGTTGCCAACTTAAAACTTCCCGCTACGAGATCGAGCATCTCTCCTCGCTGCGGAGTGAGTTTGCAGGACACATTGTATTAAACAAGTAATTTTTTTAATGAAGATGTATACCCCAAAGTTAGCGACTATAAATGGTAATTTCTCAACAAAGATCCACACAATGCTTACAATTGCATAATTTTCACTATGACGAAAGTACGTAGTGTATTTTGACACGAACATGTCTTCTTCCTGTACATACCTGCTGTTTTCTCTTCAAACTAAAGGGATATAAACTCGAATTTACGAGACATTGTTGGATTAATAAATACGGTTTAGGGTTGGACTTTCTTCCGTAGCATGTGAAATACAGTGTCAAAAAAAGTTCGTTCACAACGTTTCAGGGATAATAGACGTAAAAACAGACATCTCTTTATGTGACAAAAACCTTTCAGATTTGTTATTTCGGCGCTGTGAGTTAAGTGGCGTGAAGAGATTGTGTTCAGACTCTGTTACCTGAATGCAGGATGTGAAAAAAATGTTGTTCAGAGATATGGTTCAAACTGCCTTCCGTTCAACCGAATGCACAATTGATGTCAGGAGTTTGTCGAATAATCGCTGCACCTTCAACAAGCAAGCAACCAGCTCTTCTGCCGTATTTATCAGAGTCTTGTGAACCAGACATTTCATATTCTCCGCACAAAGAAATCCATAGGGATTAGGTCTGGCGGTCGAGGTGGCCATGACACTGCTAACAGAATGCAAACTTTCCTTTCTTAGAAATCCACTCACTGCGTTTGTAACACGATTCGCCTTACAGTCAAAAAAGAACTGACTGGTAAGTGATACGACGGAAGACAAGCGACCTACTCTTTTAGGCACCTACTGGCAAAATGGTGCATCCATCAGATTTCTGTCACATAAAAACGTTTATTTTTACCTTCTGTCATCCCTGAAACGTTGTGAACGAACTTCTTTGACACTCTGTATAAAGACTACAACGATTCAAAGACTGAATCTACTTTTGTCTTCAGGTGGAAAAGGAGGGCAAAATTCAGTCTGAATCTTTCTTGAATTTATGAGTCAATTTATTAGAATAGCAGGTACATAAATTGTCAAAATTTATTCTGTAAAAAAATATGTAAGAAGGTGAGTTTCAGATCAAAGACAGTTAAATGTTATATTGTCTGTTAGGTGTGACATAATAGTCGTCACGCTTGGAGAGTTGTCTTTTGATGCGGTTACGCACACGACATCTACCCAAGTAGCAGAAGTAATTTACTGTGACAGTTCATCAGACGTTTCTCTCAACAGTGCTTTGGACAATACTCCTAACTGAAGTTTTAATAACTTGAATGACTGTTTAACTAGGTAAAAGATCGGTTTAATTTTCACTGAACAGTTAATCGACGACGAAATGAAGACGAATGCTGTTGTATCCTGTCAACCTTCACGTACCACATCGCGTTTTAAAGAGCCGTGCCCACGCAAAAGCCTTAAAACCCGATCGCGGATTCTGAATGTCACACAAATAAAAACACAAAACGACCGTAGGTGCAGCCCATTTCTTCATCATCACAATGAGAGCGTGAATTTATGTAACAGTCTGGTTCGTGTATGCATGAACACCAACAAAAAATCTTAATTACGAAACACAAGAATCGACAATTCTCCGCCAAGAGCTTATACAAAAATACCTGTAGAAGATTACATATGAACACTATACTACAGCTTATATTGAATATACTCTACTTTTGCAATCTTTAGAATTTTTTATTCGGTTATTTTAAGACGCTGTATCAACATTTAGGTTATTTAGCATCTGAATGAGATAAAGGTGATAATGCCGGTGAAATGAGTCCGGGGTCCAGCAACGAAAGTTACCCAGCATTTGCTCGTATTGGGTTGAGGGAAAACCCCGAAAAAAAAACCTCAACCAGGTAACGCAATCTTTAGAAGGAAGTCTACATTCTGAACACAGTTTAGTTCGTGTACTGTAATAATGCTGCAGAAATATAAACATCGATATTATGAGAGAAGTACACATCTTGAGTGGCATTATGTATGACGCCCAAAATGTCTCTTCCCATCAAAAGAGTGACACAATTTAGTTTACATGGAAATAGTTATCTATACACGCGATATAATCGAAATTTTTTTACCATAATATTGTTTGAAGTTTCAGACAAAAACTGTTTAAAACTG
The DNA here is from genome assembly GCF_040183065.1 of Periplaneta americana. Lineage (NCBI taxonomy): Eukaryota > Metazoa > Arthropoda > Insecta > Blattodea > Blattidae > Periplaneta > Periplaneta americana. The sequence continues at coordinate 34,245,909 of NC_091132.1, read as the reverse complement.
CACAGCTATCAGCTAGCTTATCATCCAGTCTGCTGTCGAAAAATCTGAAAGTTAGAATTTATAAAACAGTTATATTACCGGTTCTTCTGTATGGTTGTGAAACTTGGACTCTCACTCTGAGAGAGGAACATAGGCTCAGAGTGTTTGAGAATAAGGTGCTAAGGAAAATATTTGGGGCTAAGCGGGATGAAGTTACAGGAGAATGGAGAAAGTTACACAACACAGAACTGCACGCATTGTATTCTTCACCTGACATAATTAGAACATTAAATCCAGACGTTTGAGATGGGCAGGGCATGTAGCACGTATGGGCGAATCCAGAAATGCATAAAGAGTGTTAGTTGGGAGACCGGAGGGAAAAAGACCTTTAGGGAGGCCGAGACGTAGATGGGAGGATAATATTAAAATGGATTTGAGGGAGGTGGGGTATGATGATAGAGACTGGATTAATCTTGCACAGGTTAGGGACCACTGGCGGGCTTATGTGAGGGCGGCAATGAACCTTCGGGTTCCTTAAAAGCCATTTGTAAATAAGTAAGTAAGTAAGCTATCAGCTAGAGAACAGATATAACAATCATATTCATCAGGACATTTTCGAAATGCATGGCAATTTCGTTTATATTGACAAATGCGGCAAACCAATCAGTGTCATAGAATCCATTCATTGTGAAAGTTGTCCACACCTGTGGAGTAACGGTCAGCGCGTCTGGCCGCGAAACCAGGTGGCCCGGGTTCGATTCCCGGTCGGGGCAAGTTACCTGCTTGAGGTTTTTTCTGGGATTTTCCCTCAACTCAATATATGAGCAAATGCTGGGTAACTTTCGGTGTTGGACCCCGGACTCGTTTCACCGGCATTATAATCTTCATCTCATTCAGACGCTAAATAACCTAAGCTGTTGATAAAGCGTCGTAAAATAATAAAAAAATTATGAAAGTTACATATTACATTACCGTATTAGGAAGTTCCTAACGTTCTCCTACAATAACAAATGATTATGCACCCAATACACAGGCAATAAATATCCTCACACTATCAAATTTCGAACTTAGCACCCTGAGGCACATTACGGACATTTGTGTTTTCCATTACAGCCTCCAAATGTTAACAAATTAATTGGACAATGAATATTATTCGCTTCGAGTTGAGATCTTCATTGAACGCTTGGATCATATAAGGCTCTTTCATTCACAGTTTTCTGCCCTAGGGCAGGTCCTTCATTGCAAACCCAGCATCCTCCAATCTTCCCTCTTTTCCGCCTTCCTCTTCTTCTCCGCACATGATCCATGTATCTTACAAGTTGTCTATCATTTTATATCTTCTGCCCCGAACATATTTCCCGTTCATCATTCCTTCCAGTGCATGCTTCCGTAGGCAGTTGGAGACAACCATCGGAAACGCAGATTCCAACCAGTAAAAGGCAGTATTAAATCACAGCCTAATAATATACTTAGAAATAATATTTCAATTTTGAATAAGCATAGTTTTCTTTTTACTTTGGAAAACGTATTATATGTCTTTCACGTGTTAAATTTTAAGTTACATTGTTAACATGTTTCGGCCTGCTATTGGTCATCATCAGATCTGGTTGTTGCTGGTCTTGGCGCCTTTTGTTTTGTTTCCTGTGGGGGTGTGTTTGTGTAGTGTAATGTGGAGTCAAAATGTGTGTGTGTTCTGAAATTGAGTTGTGTGTTGAGAATGTCATTTGGATGTGTTTTTGTGTCTGTATATTTCGTATTGTTCTAGTGTGTTTAGTTTCTGGCTTTTTGGTTGGATGTATAGAATTTCCATATCTGTGTTGATGTCTCTGTATGTGTTTTGTTTAGCATTTGTGATGTGTTCTGCATATGTGGAAGTGTTTTGTAATTTTGTTATGGCTGTGATGTGTGCTTTGTAACGTGTTTGAAATGATCTGCCTGTCTGTCCTATGTAGAAGTTGTTGCAGGTGTTACATTTGTGTTTGTATACGCCTGTGTGGTTGTATTTGTTTGTTTGTGTTGAGATGTTTTTGTAGAGTATTATTTGTTCTGTATGCGATGTTGTAATTTAATTTCTTGAATGAGGTTGCAATCTTGTGGTTTTGTTTTCGTATGTTAGCGTGATGTATTTTTTTGTGTTCTTGTGTTTGTGTTGTATTCTTATGTTTTTTGTGATTATGTTTTTGTCTTTCGTATTATGTTGTCTATTATGTTGGGTTTGTATCCGTTTTCTTGTGCTACGTATTTGATTGTGTTTAGCTCTTCTTTGTAATCCTGTTGGTTCATTGGTATGTTGAGTAGTCTGTGTACCATTGTTCGGAACGCAGCTTGTTTGTGTTGTGTTGGGTGATTGGATGTGTTGTGTATCTGTGTTGTTGTTATTGTGGGTTTTCTGTAAACTTTGAATGTGTGTTTTATTTATTTTATTGTTATTTTACGACGCTGTATCAACATCTCAGGTTATTTAGCGTCTGAATGAGATGAAGGTGATGACGGTGAAATAAGTCCGAAGTCCAGCACCGAAAGTTACCCAGCATTTGCTCGTATTGGGTTGAAGGAAAACCCCGGAAAAAACCTCAATCAGGTAACTTGCCCCGAACGGGATTCGAACCAGGGCCACCTGGTTTCGCGGCCAGACGCGCTGACCGTTACTCCATAGCTGTGGACGAATGTGTTTGTTGTCGACTTTTGTTATTGTGATGTCTAGAAAATTTATGGATTTGTTGTTTTCAATTTCTAATGTGTAGTGTAGCTTTGGGTGTATTTTGTTTATGTGTTGATGAAGGTTTTGGATCTGTCTTGTGTTTCCTTTGTATAATATTAGTATGTCGTCTGCATATGTCGCCAATTTATGAAGTTGTTCGCGTGTTTGTTGTCTTTGTGTAGTATTTTCTTTTTATTTCTGATTAAAGAGTTAATTATTTTCGTACTGAGGTTCAGGAAAGTTTTGTCGAAGTGGATAGAAAGATCCCAGTTTGTTGTAGGTTGGGCTGGCAGCATTCTGGATCGGACAGTCTTAGATGCAGTATACTGTCGGCTTAAAGGGTTCAAGTCGACACGAAGGCGGAATTTTCATCTCGATACAGCTTCAGAGTTCACTCGGCCTTTGTAAAACTGAACCGGATGCTTTCCAGGGATAAAAGGCGGCCGGGCGTGGTGCTGGTCATATCGTGTCTTCCAAAGGGTGAAGTAAAAAAAGTAAATCTCTCGTACGTACACCTCAATGGCACAGGACAACTTTACATTTACACTGTTATAAAAACTCATACAAGAATTTATCATTACTGTATAAACACTGAACACAAGATTTTAAAATTATCTCGCAGTATTCTTGAAAGATTAAGTGTACAAAAACTTCAAGGCAGCTTTCGCATTCATTATTGCTCCAATAACACCTTTATCAATTCATCAGAGAGTCTTCAGTAGCTTAAAACAGGAGTTAAATGTAACATTAAAATATTATTACAATTCTTCATCATTAAATAACATTAAGAACAAATTTATTTGTGCCATTTGGAAAACTTCTTTCTTAAACTCAGATTGATTATTCCAATACAGACGTCAACTCTTGCACAACTTCTGAGTAACCTTCACACATGACTCAATGTCGCTGTTGAAGTTCATTGCACAAACTTTCTCACAGAAGGTCCATTTTCAAGGACAAGACAACAACAATAATCAGGTTTTACTTTGCATTGCAATACACTGGAAACTATAAAACGTGGTAAAAACTGTACGCAACTTCTCACCACATGGTATACACCAACGATTCTAAAGAGTCGCGATCATTTGCATATATTTTTCCACTGGCTGTAATTAATTGCTGATTAATTATCTTCACGAATCATTAACATTTAAGCTTAACAAACCAATTTTTATGTCGCATATATTTGCATATTTTGGCTATTCTATAAATGTATTTTCCCGTTTTAGCTCATTAAAGCAGATTTTATGTTGCATAAAAATGCATAGTTTGGATTTTTGAAATAAAAGCATCATATTGCATTTATAAAAACTGGTATCTATCGAGTTAAATTATTATAATTATTTTTACCAGAAAAGTATTGAAAGTTTCGCGGCACACCCAGCACTCTCAACAATAAATATAAGTTTAATTTCATCTAGTTTGACCTACAATGGTATTACATTCATTGCTTATTATTATTATTATTATTATTATTATTATTATTATTATTATTATTATTTGTGATATCCCAGATCATATATGTAACAGATAACTCATCGCTGTTAAAATCGGCAGTACTCTGAAGAGAACAACAGCCAGGATCGCCACCCGTCCGCCGTAAACGATCACGAGATGGCAGTACTGTCGGTGACTCAGGAGTAGACGAGAGCGGACTGAGGAGGAAGGGATGTGAACATATAACTTAAGATAACACGTGAAATATTTGTACTGCAGTAAGCGGAAACATTAGGTCTCCTCCTGTTCAACTCAGCTTTAATTTCCATAAGCATTGTTATTCATGTTTCCTGTACGAGTAATAACCTGGCTACTGGGATGCTTATCTGAGCGATGTTTATAATAATCAGCAGCGATAGTCAAGAAGGTCACATTCCTTCCGCTCGTCTTCTCCTGAGTAACGGACAGTACAGTCGCTAATGCAATTCACATGGGAATTATGACGTGACTCCTTATGTAACAACGTAGTAAACCTGACAAAAGTTGTTAATCTCAAAGCCTATAAGGCTAACCTATCTGGGTATATATGAACTAGGGTGATATCAAGAAATAAAGAATTTCATTAGTGCACATTTATTGCATATTTTAAGGTTTTTAAAGGCATACTTGCATGCATATTTAGTAGGTTTTTAGGGCATGAACTTCCTGGTCCTAATAATAATAATAATAATAATAATAATAATAATAATAATAATAATAATAATAAACACAATAAACACAATACGTACAATAAAATGTACATTCGGCGACCTTAATAAATGGTCATTTTCGAACCCATTTATTTTCCCATAAATCCTGTGCATAAGTCCCAACATTACAGTCGAACTTCTTTAACTCGATTTTTCGATAACTCGAAGTAATTTTAATTTTCCGGCGGAATTAAATACAATTTACATGTAATTTTTTTCTACGTCTCGAAATTCTGTTACTCGATTGTTTCGATATCTCGATGAATACTTCTCTTCCCTGTAGGAAATACATATTCTTTAAGTTGAAGTTAAGGTAAAAATGAAAGTTAAGTACACATGTGTATGTAAAATTGAATGAAGTGATGAAATACCGTTAGTTCCTTCTCTAGAAATCAATCCAATAATATTAATCCTATCCCTGTCGATCACTGTACTGTAACGGTATAGCACAATGAGCACCACTGCGAGAATATAATGACGTGTCTTTAACATTATTCTTCTCAAACTTTGTTATGAATTCCTAAAATCATCGTTCTGAAAAGCAAAGAAAGAACCTATGGAAAACCTCGACTCCTCTTCGTTTAAAGTTAAGCGGTAATGCTTGTCAACAATAATAATTTTTGGTATTGAAAGTTTTTTTCATATTTTCTATATATCGAATTTCCGAGCTCTATCATGTTGAACCAGTGAAAAACGAAATGATAGCGCCACAACATTTGAGTTGTAAAAAGCTTCTCTCAATATTACAGTAAAATTTCGATAAGTCTAATGTGTGACCTGAAAAATGCGCGTACAACTTTTCTTAATGAAAATTAAGTCTAAGAATACTCTCCAATTGTAATTCTACTGCCATATAAGCAATAAAAAGAAAGTATTATAATCTTATAAAAATCGATTTCCTTATTTTAGTGTTATTGAATTCATTATCAAACTTTGCGTGTAAGACAGAACTTAGTTCTCGTTGCAAATGAGTGTAGTCGCAGAAGTATTTATCGGATAAGTCATGGTTAATTTACTTTCCCAAAACACAACAAAGAACATCATGTAGGACCATGAACTAGTCAATAAGAAACATATCCAATGGTCTTTCAGTATAAAAAATTATAGGCAGGGTATTTTCATAACAATTTAACAATCTTTTTTTTTTCCTGCATTATTAATGTGAAAAGCACATAACGAAGCGTCAAAATGAGGTTTAGTGATTATTTCGAAGGTAGCAGACTCTCTTTTACATTCAATCCATGTCAGATACTGATAATGTCCTTCGACCATCAAATGTAGCAAAGGAAATGAGAATTATGAAAGTATAGAACAGTATGCTTGGATTTCTTTCAAATGCAATGAGAATTTTTGCATAATCGTGTTATAATAATAACTACTTGTTAATTTGAAAGGGAAAGAGAGATCGGTAAGACGATCATCGTATACAGTGGCATGTGAATGTTACACAAATCTTTTTTTCCACCTTTCCGAAGTATCACTTTCGACGTTCAAGCATTTGTCTCATTTTTGCACTTTTTAAACTCTCTGCAAATAAGATAAGGCTAGTATGGGTTGGGGTAATTTTGGCACAAAAACAGCCTTTTTTTTTTAAGTTTAGAGATCCATAGCCAGTTACTACGATACAATTTTCCAACAAGTTTTTATAATTATGTGAGCACTGTGATCCTCTAGAATGATTCTATTGCATTTTCAAGTATGTTGACCTCTTCTTACTCCAATAATAACTTGTTTAACTATACTCAATTTACCTCATAGATGGGCAAATTTGGGTATGAGTATTACTGAAGTAAAACAGTCCTTATAAAATCAAATTATCCCAGTCATAGGTTAATGTGTGTGTCCCAGAAAAGAATGTAGAGGTTAGGAAGGCATTTAAAAATTTTAATTAGACCTGACAAGATAAAAAAATCAGCCAATATTTGATTTCTAGAGAAGGTTTATTTTGTAAATTTAAAATATATCTCATTAAAATCAGGGACAGAAAATGCTTCGGATATTTGTCTTTCAGCAATCAATAATTTGTGTACACGGCATGATCCAGAAAGAAAACTACGAGTAGGTTAGTTACCAATTAACCTAGAATTATACCCGAATTACTCCATGTTTGTAAATTGTAATTTATTAACAAACTATTAATGATACATTACTCAATTTATTAAAAACACGTTCTAAACATGTGTAATGTACACATACATGAATTTGATTATTATATCTTAGTTGGTTTCCTAACAATATTGCTTTGAATGTGATGTATCATTTCACAGTTTCACAAATTGGTAAATAAAAAACATTTTTTTACCAGGCAGTAGCAGTGTGATCAATAAAAATTTGTAACACTACATGATAGACAATTGTGAAAAAGACAATATTAATTTGGCATATGTTTGAAAATTAGGTAAAGTTTTATTCAATAAATTGCAACTTATACCCAAATTACCCCAAGTTTGTAAATTGTAATTTATTAACAAACTATTAATGATACATTACTCAATTTATTAAAAACACGTTCTAAACATGTGTAATGTACACATACATGAATTTGATTATTATATCTTAGTTGGTTTCCTAACAATATTGCTTTGAATGTGATGTATCATTTCACAGTTTCACAAATTGGTAAGTAAAAAACATTTTTTTACCAGGCAGTAGCAGTGTGATCAATAAAAATTTGTAATATTACATAACAGGCAATTGTGAAATAGACATATATATTAAATTGGTATGTGTTTGAATTTTCGGTAAAGTTTTATTGAATAGTTACTTATACCCAAATTACTCCGACTCCCCTTTTAACAGTTTCATCGGTCACCATCGACGCCTACCAGATACCAAGCTATCCGTTTCATTCGAGCTTTACGATATATTTTAAACAGCGAAAAAAATCTTTAGCATGACTTTCTAAGAGAGTAAAGTAAAGCTATGGTCCTCATATCGTAGAGTCGTGGCAGTTAAAATAACCCTGTCCATGATAGAGGATTCCAGGCAAAATTTGTTATTCTCGTCCACATTAATTTCAACAATGAATTATCTCTGCCGCTGAAAGTGTTATTAATTAAATTACTGCCCGAAAACGAAGACATTCAGTTCCTTCAAGGAAGGAAGGAGACCAAATCAGGGCTGTACGGTGGATGGTCAAGGTCTTCCCAGCCAAAGTCTACAATTTTGGCAGATATCTTCCAGGCAGTGAAAGGACGGGCGTTGCCACAGAGAAGAATGGCACCTGCAAGAGTTTGGAGTACTTGTGATGGAATGCAGGCAAGAGTCAATTCAAGGCCCCACAATAAAAGGCAGGCACTTACCATAGATCATTCCTCCAGAAAATGAACAAGAAGAGAACAGTCACTATGGCCTTCCTTTGTGGACTGATTCACTTACAATTTTTCTCCTCATTCGAGACTTCATTTGTGCCCTTGTCATCTACGTCAGAGGTGTAATGGTGTGTCTTCTCAACCGTCACGACAAGATGGAGAAAAGTATTCCCAGAATTCTGATACAACAGCTGTTCGAAACTGCAGTCCATTCACGAAGCACGGCAATCAGGGCTTGCCTTAGAACCGAATCTGACGAAACTTTACGTTACCGGTAGCTAAAAATTTCATGAAAACAAATGGTATTCAGAAGAAATAAAACTCCAATTATACTACTCGTCCATGATATTTATGAGACTGGTCTGTCCACAGCTAAAAATAAATTAAATGAAATTAAGAAACAATATACAAGCCAATTAACTCAAGCAAAATTGGATAACACAAAATTAATTGTAAACTCTGGTAACAAACTGTAAAACTGCCTGGAATCTGATAAATATAGAAAGGTTCAGTAACACTCAAAATCAAATAAATAATCACTGGTCAACAGCCATTTTCCGTCAAACATAAAACTAAGAAATTCTTACTAATTTCGACCTCCTGAATTCAAAAATAACAAGCAAAATGTTCCATCAGTTCGGGTTTTCGAGCTGCACAATATACTTCATTTTATATGCTTTCTATTTTTAAAAAATCACCGTATTTCGTGTGTAACTACTTTGTTTTACAAATGTGACGACCCATTTTGTGAGAAAAATATTAGTATAAGTAGGCACCATGTTACAAGCACTTGTAGAAACGGAAAATATTTTATTGTCCTTTTACGAGTTTATTTGGAGGGGGGAAACAGGTTCGTAGACGTGCATTTCTTTCACTATGAGCTTTAATGACATTACTGTAGTTTATATTTTGCAATAGACCACCTTGTCACAACGACTTCTAGAAGCGGAAATTGTTTTATTGCCCTTTTCGGTTACATTTGGAGGGGTAGAAACAGATTCGCTATATAAAATCGCTTCAGTTTACCAGGAGATTTCCGTGGTGTTAGTATTCTGTGTAAGACGTATATTCCTTTAAAGTGTGTTTTAATGATAATATTCAAATTACGAATGGTTTATATGCGGATTTGAAGGTTGTAGCATTGCTTATTGGAATACAATTAGGCTACACAAAATTTTGCTGCTTTCTGTGCCAATGAGACAGTTGCGCTCGAGATAAGTATTATAAAATAAAACGACAATCACTAGAGCCAGGGAAGAAAAATATTATACATCAACCCCTTGTACCTCAAAGTAAAGTAATTTTACCCCCTCCACACATTAAGTTAGGGTTAATGAAGAATTTTGTTAAAGGGATGAATCATAAAACTGAAGCATTTAAACAAATCCAGGAAAAATTCCCTGCTATTAGCGACTCGAAAATAAGAGGAAGTTTTCAATGGACCACACATTAGAGAAATAATGAAGGATAATCACTTCGAATCCTTGTTGGAAGGAAAAGAGAAAGCCGCTTGGATTGCATTCAAGGAGGTTGTATTAAATTTTCTGGATAACCGTAGAAGTGAGAACTATGAAGAACTAGTGCAAAATTTACTGTTGGCGTATGAAACTATGGGTTGTAACATGTGCCTGAAAATTCACTTCCTTCACTCCCATCTTGACTTTTTCCCCGAGAATTGTGACGATTTCAGCGATGAGCATGGTGAGCGCTTTCAACAAGAGATTTCAACTACGGAAAAAAGATACCAGGGCAGTGGAGTACCAATATGCTAGGAGATTATTGCTGAACTTTATCTCGTGATTTACGTGATGCACAGCATAAAAGAAAATGCAGAGAAAGAAAGCTGTAATCTTCTGAACAGAGAATATTTAACCTTATTGTCATTATATAAAGCAGTATTTTTAACAGACATAAATTCGAAAATTTCTCAAAAACCGTAACCAACAACTGTTTTTATTGTCACATTAGTATTCAGGAGGCTCAAATTATATAGAAAACATGCATCACATGCTCAGCGCAAAAAAAAAAAAAAGTTAAAATTTGTTACCCAGTGATAATCATAATATATCGCCGGAAGAGTTCAGTGTATTTTTCATTGACTCAGTGGACATAATCAAATCCAAAATTCAACGCTACGAGCTATTACTAACCACAAATGACAAAATCTCTTGTACTCTTAAATGGAGAGAGGTCACCACTGAGAAGGTATGGAACATAATAATTAATAATTGAACAGTACCAATCGAACATCTTTTAAGGCATGGATGTTTGTTCATTGCCAATGTACACCTCATTTTGTCTTCGATGAAGATCCGGCACTATGTAGATCCTATGCTTAGGGATTTCCGCCACGTATAGTCTAATTTCAAACAGCAACACGCCATTCAAAATTGGACTAATTGGTAAAATCCCGAGATGAATATGAAAAACCCTCGACATATACAATGCTGTTTAAATTTGCCGTAGTCAGAAACCAGACAATTCACTGCGCTGACGCCCAAGGCGTTGTGTCCCGCCCACCACTGATCTCCACGTAGTGCGTCCTTCTGGGGGAATCCGGCTGAAGTAGCTGAACCCGGCAGGGAGGACACAAGGTCGAGTAACTCTACACTGTGACCACCCGGAAGCCAAGTCGGGAGCTGAATGTTACCACGTAGGAAGGACGGATATAGAGTATTTGTTACGCAGTCACTGATGAAGCTTAACGAAAACAACACATGCACAGCTACAGTATAACCTACTTCAAATGATAATTTATATGACACCTGAAAGCAGAAAACTCATTCATTGCGTTTAACATTATACTTGCATAAGAAGACAGAAAGAGAGAGAAATTCAAAGCAAGAACAAATGTGATATATACATAAATGACACAATTCCCCATACATTTTACGCAATACCTGCTACCTTACTGTCATTTTACTGCTTTCATTATACGAAGTAGGGTAAACTAGGTAGTTATTGACCAGTATACGGTGATTGACCGGTTCCTTTTTTCAAGTATATTGTGAATAAACCACGATCGTGATTTCACTTTTTGCTGCATATACCTCTAGTAACAGCCCTTATTTGTGGTTAGTTGTCGCTGTTCATCCCACTGAGTTAGTGTCTGTTGTCTGAGAGGACTGAAATCGAATGGAAGTGCAACTGAACTTAAACAAGTGTAAGTAACTAGAGAAATTGCTAAGAATAATGCACGCAATAATTTATTTATTCTGCAAAGGATACATAAATTCTGGTGCTCGTTTTTACACTCACAGTGTGAGAAAAGGTATAAGGTTTCCGTCCACAGAATATTATTTTGTTAAAGTTTTTATATGACATAAAAATGCCCCGTGGTCAATCACTATAAAGTGTATGTCCGCAAACTACAGTGATTAGTCGTTCATAAATTATTTGTTAGAATAATGACCAATGTGCTTCAATTCTATATATGTTATCGGTTAAATGATGGGGATTTTTACAGGACTGATACTATATTATAATGCCTAAGCCAGGTAAAGTGCATTATACAGGGGAAGCTTTACGAAACGCTACAGAACCTGTCCGCAGTGGATTTGATTTAAATGAAGCTGCCAAGAAGTTTGGTGTCCTAAAAGCAACCTAAGCGTCCAGAAACAAATATCCCGTTGAAGGAAAAGTGTTCTTTGGTCCTCGTCCAGTGCTGGGTGAAGTCATTTGTAATAACATCAGAGAAATGACACACACTTGCTTCTGATAAGGCACAAAAGAGAAAAATGGAAGAGGAGGCAAGAGAAGAAAGGAAGCGAATAAGAAATGAAAGAAAAGGCAGCGAGAAGAGTTCTTTTCTTATTTTTTTAACATGGTTATTTAACGACACTGTATCAACTACGAGGTTATTTAGCGTCGATGGGATTGATGATAGCGAGATGGTATTTGGCGAGATGAGGCCAAGGATTCGTCATAGATTACCTGAAATTTGCCTTACGGTTGGGCAAAACCTCGGAAAAACCCAACCAGGTAATCAGCCTAAGCGGGAATTGAACCCGCGCCCGAGCGAAACTTCGGATCGGCAGGCAAACACCTTTGCCGACAGAGCTACGCCGGTGGCGAATAGTTCTTAATGAAAAAGATCAGAAGAAGAGAAACGAAACAGACAAGAAAAAAGTGAAAATTGTGAAAATGTGTTGTTCAATCACTAATAAATGAGTATTCAATAACTGTGCAGTAGACGGTCAATCACTAATAAGCGTGTGGTCAATAACTGTGCAGTAGACGGTCAATCACTAATAAGCGTGTGGTCAATAACTGTGCAGTAGACGGTCAATAACTATAAAAGTGGACTTGTTGTGTTTATTTAATTTATCTTTGCATTAAAATTTTATTTTTTCTTTTGTTTATTGATTTTGATTTGTTTCTGAATCTTCACTTGACCCAATGCCTTTAAAATTCTCTCAATAAGTTACCACTGTTTTCCGCTATTTCATTGTTTTATTACTCATTAGCTTAAGTGGTCAATCACTATACAGTTTACCCTATATAAGTATCCTAATGCTGCGAAAAGATAGTTTCAAAAATTTTCTCACAAATACAAGTTTTCGGCATCTCTGATATTTAAAAAATGGCTTTGGACACGCCATCTCTCTGTATAAGTACAGCGATTTCTCCCAATCCATCGGGTGGATTTTCTTCACACTCAGCATCTACAAACCAATTTAACCGGAAATAATGTGCACGAAATATGCAGAAGTGCCAATCTTTTAAGCGGGTTATCTATCCAGTAATTTCCGTAGTGAGCGCGGCCTCCTTTCCGGCAAAGACTGTCGAAAAAAACCAGAGGAAGAATCTGTGAGTCATATTTTATTGTTTTTACACAAGAGCAAATTAAAAGTTTCTAGACCACTATATTCTATTCTATTGTCTTCGGTTATTCTTAAAAGTTGCTTGGACCAATCAGGCTGTCATGCTGTACAATTAAACCATACAAAATTACGCTAAGTTTTTCTAATATAATGTTTGGTTTGGGATACATTTTGGTGTATGGTGCACGAAAATGTTTCATAATTTAGGTAATAGTTTAATTATATTAGGTGTAATAAAGGTAATTTTAGACTACTTTTCAAATTATATAGAAAACACAAAATCGATAAATTTGAACTTATCAGGTTTTCTCCTGGACTATTTGGTTGTGAAGCATATTAACCATAATACAAGCTTCATGTCTTATTCTGGAAAAAATACTTCATGGCATAATTTGCATCTAGCAACTATTTTTTCTGAAAATTTCTTCAAGTATAGCATTGGTGATCTGCAAAAATTCTTCAAGTCTGTCATGTTCACTTTCATTAACCAAATTTCTGAGTCTTTGAGTAAAATATTCAAAAAATGAATACGAAATATTTTTTTCTGTGTGAAATACCTACAACTTCTGTATGCTTAAGAAATTCAGTCGCAATTTTAAATTTCTTTACTCATGTACCTACATTTGCCGTGATAATTTTATTTTCCGTAATAATTTTCCCATTTAGCCTTAATGCCATTATACCACTTTACATTATAATCTTTGTGTGAGACAGACAGACAGAGACACACACACACACATACAAAACTACACGGTTTTTCAAAAGTAACGCCTCTTCTCTTGTTCAGATTGATATTGTCTATTATGTACACAGACAGAGGATTTTTCCAAAAGTAACGCGTCTTTTCTTTTTTAGATTTAGACTTATTGAAATTAAAAATACAAATTAAAATTGGATGAGGGGACTTTGGACAAAAAAAACAGATATTTTCAATCTTGTATGAGAAAGGAATATTTTTGTGAAAACAAATTATTTTTGCGATTATTGGTGTGCAAATTATGACGTCATCGAGAACATTTTTTGTACCTATCATCTGAAAGAGCATTTTATTATTTTAATGTAATATTTCATTTGTTTTATTTATACAGAAAAATTGCGGTCTTTAGTTTCTAAAAAATATCAGAGATCTTGTGTGAAATATCATTAAACGTATTTTCTACATTTTTCACGAGAAAGTAAAACATACACAAATAAAACGGAAAAAAAACACACAAGGAAGATTGAGGAAAGGAAAGAAAGAGCGACACAAAAGTAACAAATATAGAAAGTAGAGAAAAGAAAAGGAAGAGAACAAACGGTTATGTTATGTCGAAATAATACCTGTTCTTTTTTATGAAGGACAACACACAACACAAAAGCTATTACTTAAGGTACCCTGACCTTTAGCTTACTTCTCCGTGACTATAGGGCGTTGGTCTGGGAGGTGGGTTCTTAATTTCTTCACACTATCTGGAGCGATAAGGAAATGTGATGGTTAACCTCTGCGTCATATACACAACCGAAACAAAGGATTTACAGCCGCTATTGGAAATTCGTTGACTTCCGCTACCGGAACTGACAACCTGATATTTTGCCCAAGGATCAGGTGAGACTGAAGGCCTCTATGTTACTGATCCACTGCGTACTGGAGTCGTTAATTATTGTGGCATGTGTACCTATGGAGGAGTTGATTTTAGGAACCATGTTCTGATGACCAAAAATATTTCTAACGCTTACGTGGGTATGAACACCACGTCACAAGGCTAAGCTACTCAGAAGAGCGCTAACATCAGCCAAAAACCACATAGTAGGAGGTAATTGCCATATGATTGATTTTATACACATCATAAGGTCACTATTCCATGCGACTTGCAGTACGGCGACAGTATAGTATGTCTGAGCAGTTGACTGTTCAAAGCAAATCTGCAACTGCAGCACAAGAAATAGCTTTGCTGAGGATCTCAAATTTGAAGACTGAACTCTATGCAGTATACGACAAATTTTGCACGCAGCTCTCTACCAGGGACAGGGTTATTTTGCTGAGTTTCCGTAAATCCACGAAACAGGAGCCACAGTTTCACCTCCCTCCACCGGCAGACATACTAAGAATTGTATCGCCCTTTAAAATAAACTTTAATCGACTCTGCTATTATATTTAAAATGAAAAATAGTTTATTCTTGTACTGCCGTAAAGGACAATAGCGTAAATACAAACTGCCTAATGAGGACGTTCATGCCCTAAAAATCCATTAATGTGCATACAAGATACCTTTAAAAACCGTCAAATATGCCCATAAATATGCACTAATAAATTTGATATTTCTCGATATCAAATAATAATAATAATAATAATAATAATAATAATAATACATTCATATGTACATAGGCTAAGTGTTCTGTCTTTCACTGCAAACCCAGCATTCTCCAATATTTCACATGTTCTGCTTTCCTCTTAGTCTCCGCATATGATCCATATATATATATATATATATATATATATATATATATATATATATATATATCTTAACGTCTATCATCCGATGTCTTCTTCTGCCGTTCACCGTTCCTTCCAGTACATCCTTCAGTAGGCAGTTTCTTCTCAGCTAGTGTCCGAACCAATATCTTTTCCTCTTTCTGATCAGTTTCAGCATCATTCTTTCTTCACCCATTATTTCCAACACAACTTCATTTCTTATTGTCTGTTCACTTCACACGCTCCATTCTTCTCCATATCCACATTTCAAATGCTTTTATTCGTTCCTCTTCATTTCATGTTTCTGCTCCATGCAATGTCATACTCCACACAAAGCACTTTACTAGTCTCTTCCTCAGTTCTTTTTCCAGAGGTCCGCAGAAGATGCTCCTTTTGCTATTAAAAGCTTTCTTTGTCATTGCTATCCTCCTTTTGACTTCCTGGCTGACATGAGACGACCTAATATTTAATAAAAGACAATCTGTCATTAGCCTAGTCCACTATCCAGGTCGTGTGACTGACCAGATCTGAGCGCCGTGTAAGTCGTGTTATTGTCAGTTTGTCAGAAGTAGGAAACACAAAAGCTTCACAATGAAACGCCCACTGCAGGCATTGACCTTTACTCACAAGTCAAAGCGAACCATCTTGCAGGTGACGTATTAAGGCAACCTCTGTGTATTCTGCTTTACGTAAGTGCATTGTTAATACGTCCTTTGGTTAATTGGAAATTCCGCGTCCTGACGCAAGACTACGAAGTGAGTGGCTCAATGTTATCTGATGGAGCGTGACATCGAGCTAATGACACGAGATCTCGATTCTTCCTGCTCACTGAGGACGAGGCAGGTTCCACGAGTCCGTCCAACATTTTAGCGGTTATTTAACAACGATCTATCAATTGAGGGACTGTCTAGCATCGGCAGAATTGTTGATAGCAGGATGGAATTTTGCAAGAAGAGTCCAAAGATCCGACATAGGATAATTAGTTGGAATGACATGGAATTTTGACAAGAAGAGTTCATAGATCCGACATGGGGTAACCGACTATCGCCTTAGAGTTGGAATGACATGGAATTTTGGCAAGAAGGTTCAAAGATCCGACACAAGATAACCTGACATTCGCCTTAGATTGAAACGTCATGGAATTTTGGCAAAAAGAGTTCAAAGATTCGACATAGGATAACCTGACATTCGCCTTTGAGTTGAAAAAACATGGAATTTTGGCAGGAAGAGTCCAAAGATCCAACATAGGATAATCTGACATTCGCCTTTGAATTGAAACAACATGGAATGTTGGCAAGAAGAGTCCAAATATCCGACATAGGGTAACCTGACATTTGCCTTTGAGTTGAAACAACATGGAATTTTGGCAAGAAGAGTCCAAATATCCGACATAGGATAACCTGACATTCGTCTTAGAATTGGAACAACATAAAATTTTGACAAAAAAGAATCCAAAGATCCGACATAGGATAACCTGACATTCGTCTTTGAGTTGAAACAACATGGAATTTTGGCAAGAAGAGTCCAAATATCCGACGTAGGATAACCTGACATTCACTTTAGAGTTAGAATGACATTGAATTTTAGCAAGAAGAGTCCAAATATCCAACATGGGATAACCTAACGTTCGCCTTAGAGTTGAAACGACATGGAATTTTGGCAAGAAGAGTCCAAATATCCGACGTATGATAACCTGACATTCACTTTAGAGTTAGAATGACATTGAATTTTGGCAAGAAGAGTCCAAATATCCAACATGGGATAACCTGACGTTCGCCTTAGAGTTGAAACGACATGGAATTTTGGCAAGAAGAGTCCAAATATCCGACGTAGGATAACCTGACATTTAGAGTTAGAATGACATTGAATTTTGGCAAGAAGAGTCAAAATATCCAACATGGGATAACCTGACATTCGTCTTAGAATTGGCACAACATAAAATTTTGACAAAAAAGAATCCAAAGATCTGACATAGGATAACCTGACATTCGCCTTTGAGTTGAAACGACATGGAATTTTGGCAAGAAGAGTCCAAATATCCGACGTAGGATAACCTGACATTCACTTTAGAGTTAGAATGACATTGAATTTTGGCAAGAAGAGTCCAAATATCCAACATGGGATAACCTGACATTCACCTTAGAGTTGAAACGACATGGAATTTTGGCAAGAAGAGTCCAAATATCCGACGTAGGATAACCTGACATTTAGAGTTAGAATGACATTGAATTTTGGCAAGAAGAGTCCAAATATCCAACATGGGATAACCTGACATTCGTCTTAGAATTGGAACAACATAAAATTTTGACAAAAAAGAATCCAAAGATCCGACATAGGATAACCTGACATTCGCCTTTGAGTTGAAACAACATGGAATTTTGGCAAGAAGAATCCAAACATTCGCCATGGGATTATTTTATTAGTCTTAAGAGCTGGGAAAATCTCGGAAAAATCCAAAACAAGTAACCAGCCAAGTGGAACCTGAGCCTAGGCAAGAGCTCCTATGTTGGACTGGTTTCCTAAAACGCACATCGAGTTCTGCTTTTCAATCCAACGTTTTTGGATATCAACTTATTACTCCACAGTTTCTATAGTTAAAAGATCATTAAAACCATCTACATAATCTCATATAAAAGTGAAAGAGGATGTTCCGCATTCTTCCCCGCTCCCAACTATACAGCTTACTGTTATTTTCGTAAGAAAGCCTAAGACGCAAAAGGGTGATAACTAAGGCCACGCGCGAACTCATCTCGACAGTTCTCTGCTCCTTTCCCACGACAAGGAAGAATAATTCGAAGGGCACAGAGATGAAAATGAGAGAGAGCAAGTGGACAAATCAATTCCTCATTCCCATAAATCTTGATGCTAACCAATGCCAAGCAAGAAGCGCTCACAACTGCCGCATTATTCAGCTCTGATTACCCACGAAGAAACGTGTGAATCGGTAGTCACTCATGACCCTATCTGTCACTAGAATCTCTGGTGACGGAGGTTCTTCTATTTCCCGGTTTAGAAAAAGCGAAACACATTACTAGAATGTTTATGATTATGATCAACCATTAAAAATACTGTAAGTTACTATTCAAATAACACTATTATGGTCATCGGTTAACAACAGGCCAACGGTACTTTTTTAGAGGAGGGACGTTCGAAATTGGAAATCCTGTATAAGATCCTTGTATCCTCGCAAGATGAGCCGAATGTGAAGTATGAAGAGACAGGATGTGCCAACTGGGATCCTTGTAATAAAAAAGTTTGATATAAAACATAAAAATAAAGAAACTGCAACACATTGTGCTATTCGGAAAGAAGAAAGCTGGACATTTTACGCATCTCCTGCTGAGGATCTTCGATATAATCTGGAGTAAATTGTCGATACACAACCGATAATCATATTTGCAGGGAATATTTTTAGTTGGTTATTTAACGACGTTGTATCAACCACTCGGTTACAAAATGTTACAGCGAAAGCATCTTCAACATACTCTAGTGAAGTTTGGACTCTCAATGCAAAACATAATCGACAACTATAAGCTGCTCAGGTTTTTATGCCCACTATTAGGTCTCACACGATTGGATAAAAAAAAGAAATGTAGATACACGAAAAAAATTAAAGGTTTCAAATATATTGGTAGACATAAAATAAATTACCAACTCCAGTGGCTACAACACGTTCAACACGGCTACCAAAACTGGTTTTGTAACATCAGCC
The DNA here is from genome assembly GCF_040183065.1 of Periplaneta americana. Lineage (NCBI taxonomy): Eukaryota > Metazoa > Arthropoda > Insecta > Blattodea > Blattidae > Periplaneta > Periplaneta americana. The sequence continues at coordinate 34,226,745 of NC_091132.1, read as the reverse complement.
TAGAGGACATAGAGATCCAGAACGACTTAAGCAGCGCTGGATTGATCAAGAACATTTATCTTGAGAAAGATAGAAACAGGCTCAAAGGAACTTACTTAGTCTGTAAAGTTCATGATGATGAAGTACTGCAAAGCAAGACGCATGTATAGTTACAGGCTGTTTATGCAGCCATCGCTTATGTATGGCTTATTAGTAAAGTTTTTTGTCCCAACTTTACATAAGCCTGGAATATAAAAATGTACACGGTTTATTAGTAAAGGTTGGTCCACAATAAACCGGGAACGGAAACGACAACGAGAATGAGAACGGAAATAATGTTAAAATAAATTAATTGAAACGTAAGCATTAACAATAGTTAATTGTGAAAGCTCACATTTAAGTATATTTATTTTAATAATATTTCCGTTCTCGTTGTCGTTCCCGGTTTATTTTGAACCAGCCTTAAGACTGTGTATTTAGAAAGGAGCATTTTTATGGAAACAAAATATTTTCGTGACTTGTTGGGTGAGTTACGACGTTATCGATAACATTTTTAATGACATCCTATAGTTTTTTTTAATATAAATTAATCTGAAAGAGCATTCTTTATGCAATACTTCATTTGTTCCATACAGAAGCACTATGGTTACTATCACGGTAATAATTTTATTATTGGTACATTTTGTTAATCCCTGTGTTACGAAAGCAGTTTTATTGATGAAATCAACGTACAAAATGTCAACAGAAAACGATAGATTGATATCCTGATAATGGTAGGATTTGATGATAGAAGACGTACACAACAGATACGCACACTTTTTAACATACCCGTCCAAATCGGCCAGCTATTTCTCCATCAACTGTAAGTAGAATAGAAGCGGAATTCAGAGAATAGACATGTCAGAGATATACGATAAAAAGATAGGGCAGACCGCCCACTGACAACGATTTGAAACTTGACATTTTGCTAATGGTCTAAGAGAAATCACATTCTCCTCTCCGTGAAACAGAGTCTATATTAGACATCTCGAAAGCAACTGCCTGGAGAATATTGCAGAGTACTAAATTTAATATTACTCTTATAACGTCCAACCCCTGCAGGAGTTGATAGCGGACGACTTTAACAGAAAGCTGCAGTTCGTGTTTTCTGAATTTCGCTTCTGTTCTACTCGCAGTTAACTGAGAAATACTGTAGGTGGCCGAGTTTGATGCGTTTCGTTAAAAAGCGTGTCATCTCTTTGTGTGCGTCTTCTGTCACGAAATCTTATCAGTATCTCAGTTCTCTCATTTTCTGTTAAGAACTCTTGTTTCATGTTGATTTCATCAATAAAACTGCTTTCACAACACAAATACTAAAAAAATATCAACAATAAAATTGTTACCATAGTAACCAAAACCACTGTGCTTCTGTGTAAAACAAATTAAGTTAAAAACATACTCTTTCATATTCGCATTTATACGAACCTACAAATTGCAAGGAAAAATACAACTTATTTATTAATTATCCATTGTGGTGATAGGTTTAATGATAGAAGCACGAGGTACAAGTACACAATCACTCGCCTCTTTATAACTTTCGGTTACAAGTTCGGTCTTCCTTCTGTTTTAACGATGATTATCCATTGCTGCCGCAAAGGGATTTCTGCAATTTTGAAACACCGTATGTTTTCTTATGTAGGCCTACTCAATATTTAAATAATTGTTCAAATTATTTTAGTACATTCCATCTTATTAGGTACATTGTTCTCTTTTGTACCAGTTGCAATTACGTTATTTGAGAGTCCATTTTTATCAAAATTGTTACTTGCTGTCATTATTTTTGTATGTACTGCATATGTTATGTAGACTATATACAGTGTACTCCTCTCCCTATTTCACTTCCTTCTATTATTATTATTATTATTATTATTATTATTATTATTATTATTATTATTATTATTATTATTATAGTGTTTTGCATTTTCTGGCAAGACCCAATTCGAAGTAAAATACATTTGTTTACTTACTTACAAATTACTTTTAAGGAACCCGCAGGTTCATTGCCGCCATCACATAAGCCCGCCATCGGTTCCTATCCTGTGCAAGATTAACCCACTCTCTATCATCATATCCCACCTCCCTCAAATCCATTTTAACATTATCCTCCCATCTACGTCTCGGCCTTCCCAAAGGTTTTTTTTTCCCTCCGGTCTTCCAAATAACACTCTTTATGCATTTCTGGATTCGCCCATACGTGCTACATGCCCTGCCCACCTCAAACGTCTGGATTTAATGTTACTAATTATGTTAGGTGAAGAATAGTAGAATATGCTCAGAAAATAAAATTCTGGAAAGGATGAATCAATTCAATTATTTGGGGTACAACCCATCTTTTCAATCTGAAAGGGATACCTTCTACAAAATCAATAAATACGCTGAAACTATGAGCGTAATCAATAATGTTTTCAAGCCTAAAACTTTCAGAAATATACCCGTTTACGCCTGTATAATATTCTCGCATGACCAGTCCTCTCTTATGGAAGTGAGGCATGGAACTCAGGAGCTCATTAGTATTAGCAGAATCACAGCATGTAAGATGAGATTCATGAGGACTGCGGGATACACTAAATTCGATCACAAGCGGAACAAGGATATCATGAAGAAACTCAAGGCTGAACCAGTGATGGAATACATTTGGCGATACAAAAAATACTGGAAAAATCGCGTCAACAGAACGAGCAACAACACATTTCCAAAGGCAATTTTAAATTACCTCGCGAGAGTAAAAACTATTATTGACAAACTTCAAAAAAGATGGCCAGAAAACAAGTCTGCAACAGGCTACTCGGCCTAATTGTCAGGATGATGATGATGATGATGATGATGATGAGGATGATGATGATGATGAGGATGATGATTACTACTTACAAATGGCTTTTTAAAGAACCCCCCCCCCGCTCTCGCATGAGCCCGCCATCGGCTCCTATCCTAAGCAAGATTAATCCAGTCCCTACCATCATATCCCACGTCCTCAATTCATTTTAATGCAGTATTATTCTCCCATCTACGTCCCGGTCCTCCCAAAGGTCATTTTCTCTCAGGTCTTTCAATTAACAATCTATATAACTTTATGGATTTACCCATACGCGCTACATGCTCTGCCCATCTCAAACGCCTGGATTTAATGTTCCTAATTATGTTAGGTGAAGAATACAATACGTCCAGTTCTCGTTGTGCAACTTTCTCCATTCTCCTATACCATTAATATTATTATTATTATTATTATTATTATTATTATTATTACCATACCACTATAAGCACAATGACTACCACCACCATACAACTATAGTATGTCATCCTGTAGGCATTGCTTGTTGCTGCGTTGTAAAGTCTCTAGAGCAATTATTTTTAAATTACTATTTTGAGAGAACATTTTGTTTGACTGGAAGGTCAGGCGTTACGAAAGACTAATTACTAATTAGCTTTCCGCAAGTTTGTGGCTACATGTGTATACAAGCAGCTTCTTGTATTTTCTTACAACCTTGGAGAGAAAAAAAGTAACAGTGGTTTACCTATAGAAAGAGAATGAAAGAAATAGTAATATTAATAGGATTCACGATATTTTCAGTTTATTGTCGAGTGGCCTTGCAGTAGTGAGGGTGAATCCGATTGTTTTCCATCCATACACGAGTTCCGGGTCGTCGGTTCAACTCAAGAGTTAGGTTCTCCGGTCATGGCACTCTATTTTCAATACTTGAAGCTACTGACTACTAGGAAAAAATACAAGTTAACAAAATGGACTTTGTGTAGTCAGGTAACAACTTACTGTAAGATATGTACTCGTTTCGATATTGTTTCGGTCTGTTACTTTACATAAATATCCATTTTCAAATCATCCGGAACTTATGCACATCTTCATCTTCTTCTTCTTCTTCTTCTTCACTTCCTGGTTTAGGCATTAATTGCCTGTTCCGTCTTCACTAATAGATCTAGGACCATCTCTTCCGAGGACGTCCAACATCTCTTCTTCCTCTTGGGAAGTAGTTTTGTATTCTCTTTGGTAATATACTCTCTGCCATTCTTTCAATACGTTCTTTCCATTGTTCCTTATTGTTAGTTATTTTTTATGGAGTAGATTTGCAGTTCTTCACGGATATCCTCGTTTCTTATCTGGTCCATTCTAGTACATCCCTTTACTCTCCTTAAAAACTTCATCTCAGCTGCCTGGATTTTACTTTCATGTTTAGTAGTGGTAATCCAAGATTCACTCCCATTGTTTTATAGAATTTTAATTTTGTTTGTTTGTTTGTGGGCTTTGTGGCACTTATGCACATAAGATATGTTATATTTTTTAAAAATCCATACCATGTAAATGAGACACCGGCCTACCTTTTCATTATACATTTTACACGGTAAATGAAAAAACACGTTATTTCGCGTAACCCTGAGTTTAACTCTGTGCAACTACTGTTTATCCCATCTTTCTCTTCGCAAGGCCATAAACCAACCATTATTGTAATTCAATTAAACCGAAATGATATCTACATTTTAAACATTTCGCAACAATTAAGTTCCTTCATCATGTTGAGAATAATATTTTCGTTTATAATTTACTTTAACCTGTTATTCAAAAGACTTACATACATACCTATGACTTCTAGAGAACACGGAGGTTCATTGCTGCCCTCACATAAGCCTGCTATCGGTCGCATCCTGAGCAAGATTAATCCAGTCTCTACATTCCATCTCCCTCAAATCCATTTTAATACGTATTATCTTCTCATCTATGTCTCGGCCTCCCCAAAGGTCTTTTTCCCTCCGGCCTCCCAGTTAATACTCTGCATTTCTGGATTCGCCTATACCTCCTACATGACCTGCCTGGATTTAATGTTCCTGATTATGTCAGGTGAAGAATACAATGCGTGCAGTTCTGCGTTGTGTAACTTTCTCCATTCTCCTGTACCTTTATCTCTCTTAGCCTCAAATATTTTCCTAAGCACCTTATTCTCGAACACCCTTAACCTCTGTTCCTCTCTCAAAGTGAGAGTCCAATCCAAGTTTCACAACCAGACAGAACAACCGATAATATAACTGTCTTATAAATTCTAACTTCCATTTTTTTTTTAGAGAGCAGACTGGATAACAACAGCTTCTCAACTCTCAACCGAATAATAACAGGCACTTTCCATATTTATTCTGCGTTTAGTTTCCTTCAGAGTGTCGTTCATATTTGTTACTGTTAATATTCAAGATATATGAATTTTTCCACCTTTTCAAAGGATAAATTTTCAATTTTTATATTTCCATTTCGTACAATGTTTTGGTCACGAGATATAATCACAGATTTCGTCTTTTCGGGATTTACTTAAATGAAATAATTTACAACATAACCAAATAAAATGAACTTCAGTTTTCATGATATCACTCAAAAAGCACTCCTTATAAACAGAAAAATTAGGCTACTACATTTGAGCGCATTCATGAACCATGCTGTGTAAATAACATATGTAATTAATTTTGCATAAATTCTCATAAAGTTGTTATTCGTATTATGTTTTAACCATTTCTAATTTTATCTTTCTATTTATGAAAATCGGTATTCAGAAGTGACAAATGTTAAAATATATTAGTGGTTTAGAATAAAATTCTAAGAATATTATATTATTCTGACCATTCTAAAACCAACAGCATTCATCCAAATCCACCCACCCATCACAAGGAGGATTTACAACTATTGACTACTAATCCTTCAAGAAAGGAATTCTGATATTACCTGAATAGACTTTAGCGCATGAAGGGGTGGAAACTTTGAATAAACTTGAAAGATATAAATAATTGTTTATAATTCTAAATTATTTCATTTATAGAACATTTTTTACTCCATACACACTATACAATCAATTTTATCTGACAATTTCGACGGGCCAGTACAAAAGGAAAACAAGTCAAAAATATTTAAAGTTTTGAGAAAACTGCATTTTAAAGTTTAATATTGCTGTGAAAATTCAAGGATCATTGAAATTACTCCAAATTCTAATACTGTAAGTTTCAATTAGAGTGATGTTAATTACATTTTTCACACCAATATGAAACTTTAAAATGCAGTTATCTCAAAACTTTAAATCTTGAGTTTTTTCCCTTTTGAATTGGACCGTCCATTTAATCATTGTAATTGAATGGGTTATTTATGAAAGGGCCTAAATCTTGAATATTAAATTGTTAGCAATTTAAGAAAAACTGCTTACAGGCCGAAATTTTGAAATTAAGGCTGAAATAAAAATTGTATCATAAATTCTACTAAGCATTAGAGTGTGAAACTTAGTCCTCTTCATATCTAAATCGATGTAGCTACACCCAAAGGGCAGTTATTATATTACAAACTCATTTTCACAAAATTAGAGACATAGGCCCTTTCACAAATAACCCATTCAATTATAAGATCATCCACTAAATTTCAGTTGGTATTTTTTTTTATTAAAATAAGGTTATCAATTAATTTTTTGCTAATAAATATATGTTATATGCAACATTCCCGTGGTCCACACCTATGGAGTAACGGTTAGCGCGACTGGCCGCGAAACCAGGTGGCTCGGGTTCGATTCCCGGTCGGGGCAAGTTACCTGGTTCAGGTTTTTTCCGTGGTTTTCCCTCAACCCAATATGATCAAATGCTGGGTAACTTTCGGTGCTGGACCCGGACTCATTTCACCGACATTATCACCTTCATCTCATTCAGACGCTAAATAACCTAAGAACTTGATAAAGCGTCGTAAAATAAGATCGTGTAAGATCAGAAACCAAAAGTCGACTTCTGAACACATTCATCGCAAAAGCCTACCGTCAAATAGTGAGAACTGGCAGACGACATGCCCAAAACCATTTCTTCGATGAGTGATGCTGAAAACAACACAACAAATGAAACGAGCGAGTCAGCAAGCCACAGGTCGGATCGCTGTTTCTCTGTATAATATTTTTAACCATCTTCCTCGGAAATGAGTCTTCGTACCTGCGAAACGAGGATAGAATGTGCTATGACGTATGCTCAAGGTTATTGGCGGAAAATCCCTTCTCCCACCTGAGTACGGATATTATTTCAAGATCACATCGGAGTCTGCCGCTTCAGTCTCTAGTCAACTGCCCGCGAGGATAGTTGAGAGAGCGAGGGAGGTCCATCCTCTTCTCGGCAGACCCGAAACCTCTTCCTGTTTTCAAGTGATCTCAAAGTGTCTACGAGAACATGAGAAACGACAGGGAACCACGTGAGGACTCCCCTGCGTTCTGCATCGAAGACACGCGGATCCCTGTAAGTATAGCGATTCCTGTTATGCGTGCTTCCTTCGGAGTGAAACCACTAATGAGAGTTAAGAAAACAAGAGGTTGCGCATTGTGTTACTTGGAGCTTTCATTTGTATACGTAATGCCAGATCATTTTATTCCGTACGGGTAATTACGTCACTTCATATTGCATCAAGTGAACTAACGAAGTCTGTTGGTGATATGAATATGAATATTTATTGTCAACAGCTGTTTCATTGTGTCTACATGTAGTGATGGTCCTCACCTTTCTGAATACGGTGCCATCAGATTTATTTACATTTACATTACTTTCATTTTAACGCTTAATTTTGTATTTCTCTTATTACATTTATATTATATTTCCTTATAGTTTCCCCAAACTTAACCCCTATTACAACCTAACATCTCCTTCATCTATCATTTGACAACTTCCCTTAATATTTTCCTCCTAAATCAGCTGTACTCATGCCTCTAACACTTTTAACCTTACCTACCTTCAATATTGCCTACTACATTCTATCTTTCCTTATCTAGTATCTATACACTAATTGAGTAGCTTAGTATCAAAGGCGGACATCTGACCTTCAGATGAAATTTAGATCATGTGGATTCTTATACATTTTTTCATGCTTTTTTTTTCATATATACATCTTGATTATACAACTTTTAACACTGTATCACTTCAGAATAGGTATGATAAGTCTTTCTTGTGTTAAATTTTAACGTACCTTGTTAACATGTTTCGACCTATTTTGGGTCATCTTCAGAACTGGTCGTGGTTGGTGTTGTCGCCTCTTGTTTTCTGTGTGGGTGCGTTCGTAGTGTAGAGTCAAAGAGCGTATGTGTTTTGAAATTGTTTATTTTTTTATTTTATTGGGTTATTTTACGACGCTAGGTTATTTAGCGTCTGAATGAAATGAAGGTGATAATGCCGGTGAGATGAGTCCGGGGTACAGCTCGTATTGGGTTGAGGGAAAACCCCGGAAAAAACCTCAACCAGGTAACTTGCCCCGACCGGGATTCGAACCCGGGCCACCTGGTTTCGCGGCCAGACGCGCTGATCGTTACTCCACAGGTTTGGACGTTTTGAAATTGAGTTGTGTGTTGAGAATATCGTTGGGGTGTGTTTTCGTGTGTCTGTATATTTCATATTGTTCTAGTGTGTTGAGTTTCTGGCTTTTTGGTTGGATGTGCAGTATTTCCATGTCTGTGTTGATGTCTCTATAGGTATGGTTTTTTCAGTTATGGTGAAACTATATACAAACTCTAACACTACATTTATAAAAATAAATTGTGTTAAAATACTACAAAGAACACTGTGAAACAAAAAAGTGCCTCTAGATCAAAACTATGGAGACGACAGATGTCCGTCTTTGATATTAAACTACTCAATTATTCTATCGCCGTTACTTCTCTTAGTAACCTCTTTATAAACCCTCCACCTTTAGTTTTTACCTATTGTTAATTGTTTCATTATTAGTTCATTTCTCTTTATTCTTCCCTTTTCATCCCTTATCATTCCATATCTTTCTGCTATTATACGCTTATCTACGTTAGATCATTGTTTCATTGTTTGAAATATTTCACTACTTGCACTTAAATCTCTCACTTGTCACTTTCCTCTCTGTGTACCACTTCTGTCTCCCCAATACGGCTTGCCCTCACTTTTTCTCTCTCTCTTTCATTGCTCCCTTTCTGACTGTTGGTAATACAAAAATATTTAATTGGACCAGTTTGTGCTACCAAAGATTTTGCATTCCCTGCCCTTTCTCCCTCCATCTCGACATCAGATGAACAAATTGACACTACAAAGCTGTTGGGAAACAAGTAAAAATGGGTAGTTAATTTCGAGTTATTGGAATTAAATATCAGGTTGACTGTATTTCACTCATTTGTGCCTACAAATTTTTAGTAATGTGGGACTCTTTCTAGTCATGTTCGGTGCTCTCATTGTGAACTCAATTTGTGGACATCGTTACGGCATTAACAAATTTCAAACATCAGCTTATCATTCCCGGACCTCAGTGATAATGTGTTTACCAAGCAAGCTGAGCCATCTTCGAACTTATGTGAGGGATATGGACTGACTGTTCGCATTGAGTGTGCTGTATGTGGTATCAAGCGTTAAAGTGATGTTGCATAGGCCTACCAAAAGCGCCAAGATATATTTGTGACTGCCAGTGTTGGTACAATAGCCCCACAATACTGGAATAGGAACTGGCCAAATCATCTTGTCTTTCAATGGTAATAATACTACTGCTCTTCTTGTTAGTGGCAGTAGTAATTATTGCTCGTGAATAATACTCGTGAAATAGCAGTGACTGTGTAATGTTTATAATTCAGTTTGAACTGAAAACACTGACAAAAACAGGGACTCCAAACAAACAGTTGCTATTGGGTATGAAGTTATACTCTTATTTTGTTAAAACTGAGCGAAGAGAGCTTGTCTGTTATTCCTATACATACAATGTGCCTAATATGTCTCCTGACTTCGCGAAACAGGTGACTATGAGACGACTGATATTTCTTTTTGAATATAACTTCAAAACGTTTAACTGCTCTAAATTTTAGCTTCACCGAATAAGTTATTTAAACAGTAATGGCTCCTCCATTATTATCATATTTTTTTAATTGGTTATTTAACGACACTGTATCAACTATTCGGCTATTTTGCGTCGATGAGATTGGTGATAGCGAGATGGTATTTGGCGAGAAGAGGCCGAAAATTCGCCTTACAGTTGGGAAAAACTTCTGAAAAAAACACAACCAGGTAATCAGCCCAAGCGGGAATCGAACCCCGCCCTAGCGAATCTCCGGATCGGCAGGCAAGCGCCTTAGCCGACTGAGCTCGCCGGTAGTTGTCACGTAATATGTTTATTTTTAAGTAACAATGCAACCAGTTTTTTTTTAATAATCCAAAGAGTTTATTCTTGAAGGAAAGATTAGAATAGTCTGTCGAGATAGTCGTGAATCTACCGAACTCGTGGGGAAAAACAAAATTAAAATTTCCTGATAAATAAACTTTATAGAGCGTTCTTATAAAAAAAATACCAAATAATTGTTATATCTAAAAATCTGTGAAATTAAGCAAAAAAAAAATCTAGAAAGTCACATAATGCGTCAGTAAAAAATACAACAGACATACTGGCTATAGAAAATAGTATATTATGAAGCAAGTTCATAATGTTATACGTTATGGCACGAGTCAATTGTTAGGGAACGAGCGAAGAATGACGAATGCAATAACTGTATAACATTATACACGTGTTTCATACGTCATTTTTTGTACGACAGCATTATAAAACAATTAATAAAGAAATGGTATCAGATTTGTAATGATGGATAGTTTGATATCATAGTCTATGAAGAAAGAGATTGCTATGACAACAATGATGTATTAAATATTATAGAATGGGAAATGGTTTCATAATGTTAACTTTATGGCATAAGTTATGCTATCATAAAAAAGTCACGACGATTTAGTTGACATGGTAATATTTTACGGCTCTGGTACAATAATGTGGCATATTATGGATGATTTTCAGTGACGACAAGACTGTTTATAATGCTGGAGTGCAAAAAAAGTAAATAGTTATGTTAAAAAATCTACGAAAAAGACCAAACATGTTTAAAAAGGCCAGTTTATGATCTGTCTTCTCCATAGTTTTGATCTAGAGGCAATTTTTTAATTTACAGTGTTCTTTGTAATATTTAAGGCAATTTATTTTATAAATATAATGTTAGAGTTTGCATATGGTCTCACTATAACTGGCAACAGCATGAAAATTTGTATAAAAAACCACAGCTATCTAAATTTCGAATGAAGTCAGATGTCCGTCTTTGATATTAAGCTACTCATATATTTGACTCGAATGTTAACAAATAAATTACTAAATTCTTCGTCTTCATGCTCTTTGCCCAATACCTAACTTCGGTATCAGCCATTGCTGTTTCACTTCGTTACTTTTCACTAGATTTTTTTCTGGTCGCTTATTTAACGATGCTGGAAAAACTAATAGACTATTTAGCATTGATGAAATTAATGACGGCGGGATATTTGGCAAGATAAGGCCGAGGATTCGCCACAGAATTACCTGACATTCGCCTTACAGTTAGGGAAAATCTCGTGCATTGGGCGGGAAACCCAACCTGATAATAATCAGCCCCTATGGGAATCGAACCCACGCCCTAACGCAGCACCGGATCAGTAACTCAGACGTATTCACACATAAATCCCAAATTCTGTACGTAATACAAAGCATGTTTCTCCTTGCTTTCTGCTCCGACGATATGAATAACACATTATGAAGGAACAAGGAAATGTTGGCAGGGGAAAACGAGAGAGCTCAGAAGAAAGGCAGGTGTCCTAACACCGTCTCAGCTTACTGCAAACAACACTTCTACATGTCAGGATATGAACCCGGATCTCCCGAAGCGGATAATTGACGCAACAGATATCCTAATAGGATTACTCATCAGAGTTATTACAATTCCAGTTTCGTAACAATTGTATGTATTGAAACTATTCATCTGACAAGATCAATAAAAATGATCGCGAAGTCAAATTTACTCTGTGGAAACAAACACTGTTTAAGGTCGTCGCCTCAACGCATCGACCTCACCAATGCTGGAATTGAGTAACACGTTAACACAGAGGTCTTCAAATTATGTAATACGTGCGGAGCGGCGCATGTAATTCATTTTACAGTCTGACGACATCAATTATTTGGGTCGCATTCCAATTACCACCCACATTCACCATCATCAAACCAGTGACTAGCGCATTGGCAATGCCCTGCGTAGGGGTCGAGTTCAAATCCTGCTAGGGTGAATAAACGTGGTGACGTCACGGGTTTTCTCTGTGTACTTCTGGGGAAATACTTGGAATTGACGCCACGAACTGTTTTGGAGCAAGGTTCTTGAGGAATGAAAGAAACCGAAATGTCACAACACCTACATGCTACAAAATCCTCCACTTGACATCCGCCACATTCGTATAGGTATATAGTAAAATGCATACGATTTACGTTCCTGTCTTAAAAGGTATCATGATCGTACACAGGAAGTTAAAACATTAGGGGCAGTATTCATAGACATTCTTAGCACGGGCTACCGGTGTATGATCAGCGAACTAACGTTCTTCGTATTCATAAACCAGTGTTAGCGGTATGATATGAATCCTGTACAAGTAACCAGTCGATAGCCGCGGCTAGTTTAGCATGCTCGTAGCGCGGGCTAGCGAAATGTCTATGAATAGCACCCTAAAAAATTGCTTTTGCCATAAAAGAATTTTAAAATGAACAAACGAGGCACTAAAAATACAGGGTGGCCGAATGACAGATATCCAAGGATATTTTAAAAAAACGCTTCCTATAGCCTTCGGTTTGTTGTTTCAAAACCGGATGCTTTTCATACTGGAGGTACACGTCTACATTGCTTTCTAAAACGATGCTGAATGGTCGTAACATACTTTAAGAGGACCCAGACATGAATTTTATACATTTTCAATTTGCACAGACCTAAATATAGGTGCTACTTTTTATTTATTTCTTTTTCCTCTGGGAATGTCAAAGATATAGGCATGAAATTTTTCGTGTAGGTCCTAAATTTACCATAGTACTTACAAATGGCTTTTAAAGAACCCGCAGGTTCACTGCCGCCCTCACATAAGCTCGCTATCGGCCCCTATCCTGTGCAAGATTAATCCAGCCTCTATCATCATATCCCACTTCCCTCAAATCCATTTTAATGTTATCCTCCCATCTACGTCTGGGTTTCCTAAAGGTCTTTTTCCCCTCTGGTCTCCCAACTAAAACTCTATATGCATTTCTGGATTCGCCCATACGTACTACATGCCCTGCTCATCTCAAACGTCTGGATTTAATGTTCCTAATTATGTCAGGTGAAGAATACAATGCGTGCAGTTCTGTGTTGTGTAACTTTCTCTATTCTTCTGTAACTTCATCCCTCTTAGCCCCAAATATTTTCCTAAGAACCTTATTCTCAAACACACTTAATCTGTTCCTGAAATTTACCATAGTAGAATGAATAATATTGAAAAGTACATTGGAATTGGCTAAATGGTTTTTTCACAATAAAAAATCTTAACTCTGAATAAAATTTAGGCCTATACAAAAATTAGAACAATGTTACATTACCATTATCTCAAAAACCCCGTGGAGCTATAGCTATAAAATTTTGCATGACACTTGAGAATGGTAGGCTAGTATCATCATTTTTTGCCAGTTTCATATAATGTAGGTACAAAAACTTTCATTTCAGAAATAATTATGATTAAAATAATTAATTTGTAATAATAAAAATTCATTCATTAATTTTACATACAAAATGACCTCAATACTAGTAATTTTAGGTGTAATATAATTTCTCCCTCATTCCTGATACAAAAAAATGAGAAATTCTCCCATGTGATTAATACCTCCAGGCACATTGGCACTTTAATGCAACGTTATCGTTGTTTTAATTTGTATCCAGAATTAAGAATTTTGTTGTGAACAAACTGTGTAACGAAATTCAATATTCTTTACAATATTTATTCACTCTACTATGGTAAATGCACATGAAAAAATTGCATTCAGATATCTTTGATATTTCCAGAGAAAAAAATTAAAAAGTACATATGTTGAAAATGTATAAAACTCATGTCTGAGTCCCCTAACTCGGCCGATCACAACACCTATGCAACCTTCTCCTGCGGTGTCGACATGTTACTGAATTCGACCAAGGTCGGAGTATGGAGATATATTTGAGAGATTTCCTTTACGATGGCGCAAACCGGAAATGTTCATAATAAATAAGTTCTTTCCGAGACATTTTAGTTTGTATAGGTTTACTTTACAGCCAAACTGCCGGTATCAAAAAGGCATTAAAAATGTAAACACGAATGCAGTACGGGGAAAAAAATTACCGACAAGTCATAAAAGTATAGAAAGAGAATGTAATATCAAATATGACGCACACAATAAAATTAATGATGCATGTAGATACCCTAAAACGGGACTGAATCCAGGACCTTCCAGTCTGTAGCCAGTTGCTCTGCGAAATGAGCTACTCAGCTGCCAGGATTTAAGTAGAAAGTGAAGTTGAATTCAGTTTTTAAGAGTACTTTTTTTTAGGGTTCTGAAATAACATTTATATTTCATGTTAAATAGAATTCATGTACAGGATCCAAGTGAGCATGATTCAGAAAGTATTCAGTAACTTCTAAGTCTGGAAGCACGGAACAAAATAGGTAAAAACCTAATCAGGATCCTATCTAATTATGACGAGTCAATTTTGAGATATGTTGAATTTTTTCGCGACTTTCTTTTATATAGATTTAGGTATTGGAAACTTGTAATGAACAATCTACTTTCTCTTTGGGGCTTATGCTAGTTAGTTTCAATTAGTTTTCTTTGTTCTAACTTGCTTACACCGAACACCCCTGAATGTATTTGAGTAAAATATAATATAAGATTTACTGAGAACAAATTTCTTCAATATTCGTATTTTCCACACCAACGAAACTAACAAAGTGTCTAGCGTCACCTTAGCGCTTAAGTCGCACAGGAACTGACCAAAGACAATGTCGCATCTAACAAAATATAGGCTACGAACTGCAATTTACATGGCTCAGGTATTTGCAATCTCCTGAAAAACCCAACAATAACATGCACCGCTGTACCAGCAACCCGCATGACCGTGGCATCAACTGCAATGTCACCAGAAGTGTGTCACGTCTCTACGTCACAACATTCGCTGCTTCTGATAGTGAGTTCCTCTCTAGGCAGTCGTGACTACCTGAACCTGGGCAACTCTCACTCATGATCATGACACACCATTCAATTAGATTATTTTCATCGCTTTCAGATCATCCGATCCAGTTCTCAGTATTCTAACAATATCATTAATACTTGGCCCAATCAATTGGAGTTGCCCAAAATATTGTATTTAGGGCCAGCTGTATAATAAACAACCTCAGATTAAGACATCAAATTAATCTTCAGTTTCACTTAACTGCGAATTTTTGGTTGTATAAATAGTATCTTAGTTCATTCGTCTTAACTTCAAGTTAAATAACTGACGAATTTTCCGAAGTTAATCATATTAACTTAAGTTTACAGAAAATGTGTCATTAACAGAATAATACTTATATTAACTTGTTTGCTTTCTCTTCCTCGTAACTTGCATTGAAATACTCAGCATTAAATTTCCTCAAAAACACGCTTGCTTATTATTGAAACGTAATACTAGTGACAGACTACAGTCGCTAATCGCGATTACCTCCGATCGCGATTACCGAAAATGTGTGGACACACTAGGTCACGCTTGGTCCAGTCTGGTCAACAGCTGAATCACCATAGAGGAAACAATTTTCTCTATGTACATACTCATGTGTTTGTTTCCCTCCTGGACAACATCTAAAGTTCAAACCAGCGAATAGGGATTATAAAGAATGGGCACTTCACGTCGGTACCTTTGATGTAGCCGGACTCATTTCAATGACCTTCAAGCCAGCTAAAGCGTGAGATTCTGCTTTCTCCCTAGAGTTGGCGCTGACATCACACCAGCTAGCAGTCGACACAGCGGAAATATAATACATATAATTAATACATCTAGGTACATTATGTACTCAAAATAAATTTGATCCATAAAATAATAAATCCGTCATTAACTATAATGTCTAGACTCTAGAGTTTCTTTATAATGAGAGTTGAGACGTTGACTCCAACAACAATTAAAATATGTAATGATTTGATAGCGCTGAAAATGGAAAAACAAAACTCTTACGAGAAGTAAAACCATATACCTATATTATATTACATACAAATATTAAACGAATTCGATACTCAATTTTATAATGTATATTATTTTATAATATAATTTATTATATCTGAAATATAAAATATTATTATTATTACAACTAGTTTGTCACTGAGAAATAAGGAAAAGCTGTTAACTTGAATTTATTTGAAGCAAAGCGTTACTGGATTATGCAATAAGGTAGGCGATGTTTGAATCCTGTGTCTCAATTCTATTCTCAATTATTATCTTAGCGTATGCTCGATTACACTAACCTCTAGCGCTTGAAAGTGGAACTAAACGCTGCGCACAGAGAAACAAAACACAGGAAAATTCGCTCAGTGTCCATTCTTTATAATCCCTATTCGCTGTTCAAACCTTCTTTTGATGTTTGTTCATTGTTTTTCCTTTTTCTTTGTTGTTGTTTCTTGCAACTTGATATGGGAATTTATTTGTTAAAATTTTTACATGTTTTATAATCTATAATGATACAATTTATACCATTACTACTTATATTATTTTCAAAAGAAATTTTATAACCTATATCATTTATATCATTAAGCCTAAGATTTATATTATTTTGTAATAAAAAATATTTTTAAAATGAACCTAACCTCAACGATATCGTCGTAATAAAGACTGAAATTAAAAATCAGAAAAGGGAATCAGTTCCAGTTTGTAATCCATTATTTATTGCAATGAAACATTTTTCAGCAGCCTACTATTGACTTCATATATGAATAATTCGTCTGGAATTTGTTTTTATTTTCTCACATACGCATTAAATTTCTCCAATACGTCTAATAGTAGCCAAATTTCATTTTCTAGTCATTTATTTTCGTTTCTCTTTCATATAATATAATGGAAGGGGTAACAAAATTCCACAGCAGAAGCTATCACGACTTCCTAAATAATATAAATCAAGGTGATTCGAAACCAAAGATTACTCAAATGTTACTTTCGTCCACTGGGCCGTGACTCAGTGCGATTATCTAGTTCTGGAAACAGGATTAAGCTCCTGATCGCGATCGGGACGGTGACACACTACAACCCCGATCGAGATTAGGTCGATAATCGCGATTAGTGACTGTAGTCTGTCACTAGTATAAGATTTCCTTTTTTACGTGGAGTCAGTTCACGACGGTATCGTCTACTGCTGAGGCCAGAATGTGATTATGAAAATCCTTCTCCTTGGTTTTAAGGTGCCGAGGATGGGAAGGGCATAGTTGCGCCACACGGTCAGATAAAATGCAGCATATAAAAAAGGGTCCCTGTTTTGTGGGCATAGTTGCGCCCCGTTCCCATCAGGTAGAGAAAAAGGCATGGCATAGTTGCGCCCCGTTCCCTTCAGGTAGAGAAAATGTCATGGGATAGTTGCGCCCCGATGAAATAGGTAGAGAAAAAGACACTACGGAAACTCGAGCCTCATAATCAACCAACCTTATTGATTTCTTATTCGATTTATATTCATTATCGATACCGTTAAAATGAACACCATGAAGTTGGCAGTATTTTATTAACTGTTTTTCTACTGTTTATGCAGTGATTAACGATAGCCTACCGTTAAAATGAACACCATGAAGTTGGCAGTACTTTATTAACTGTTTTTCTGCTGTTTATGCAGTGATTATCAATAGCCTACCGTTAAAATGAACACCATGAAGTTGGCAGTACTTTATTAACTGTCATATTCAAATGAGTGAGCCGTTGGAATATGGGGCCTTAGCAGTCTTAACATTTTATTAGTGATTTTCACACCGTCTGTGGCGTATAGTGAGGTTAATTTAAAATGAATGTTAAGTTTAGTGAAAAGGGTGAAGAGTTAATAATTGATAATGGTTCTAAGTTTCAATTTTCGAAGTCCTGTATCGTAGAGTTGAGATATCGATGTAGAAACAAAAAATGCAGTTCATTTATTGTGTGTGATCAATAAAAAAGTGTTATTTTAAATAGCAAAATTGATCATACGCTAGGCCTACCTGATTTCAATGCAGCTATCACTGTAATATTTTTAAGTAATTTATTTATTTTATGACAATCACTTTCGTGTGTACTATGCTCATCGGGGCGCAACTATGCCATGTCCATCCTGCTACCTGATTTCTTCGTGGCGCAACTATGCCATGTCCCATCTGCTACCTGATTTCTTCGGAGCGCAACTATGCCATGTCCCATCTGCTACCGGATTTCTTCGGGGCGCAATTATGCCATGCCTAGGCCTCCCAATTGACCGCGGGGCGCAACTATGCCATACTACCGAGGATTCATCTTTCGCATCCTCACTTTCTTTGCTGCTCCGTCATGAACAAGCAGGTGGTGTAAGCAAGGCCCAATAACTAACGTTTAGGCTGTACAAACTCACAGTGTGCGCAAGAAAAATTTCAAGATTTTTTCTGTTCTTTGTTATAATACGGAAATAGCTTTGAGATGGAATGAAATTCGGAACCAATTTGGCTGCAATATATCAAAGAAAGCTTTATCCATAAGTAGGAAGTCAGAGTATTATTGGCCCATGATGAAGAGGGCACATTCCATGGTTGTTCAGCCTAAGACGGAAAATGAGGTTAATCTAACATTAACAGTGAGTGTACATAGTTGAGAGAAGAAATACGAGAAACAAGCTATTAAAACAGTAACTCATCGCCAATACCATATCAGCTAATGTCCAACACTAAACAGACCGTGACCAATTCTCCGACAGCACTGGAAGTGGTTCACATTAAATTCTGACTTCCCGAACTGCGTAAGGTCAACTCATTACTAAACTCACTTCCGAGGTGAGACGTTACGGCAATGAAGGACAAACGATGAATGACAACAAACGAACTCGAAGTAATCTAATAAAACTTGCTTACAAACGCTATTTCAGGACAGTGTTTAAGCACTTGCCAATACTAGTTCTCTAGTGAAGTGGACGAACAGGCCATCTGCATTAAGAGACTGAGAACAATCTGCCTCGGATTCGAACCACGGATCATCCGAATACTAAGCACGTTCGGCAGTAAAACAAAAATGTTAAATTGACGACAAATGGCGCAGCTATTCATGTACAATAACTGAAACAACAATTGCAGCGCTTTAACCATCTGTATACAATACAAGGAAGTTGCTATATAGTTACGGTTACCTTGGCATTTAGAGTTGCAATAAGGAATGCGGGAGCTCAACAATTCTGGGAGAGAAACACATTATTAAGACATTCAAAAAGTAAGGACGATGGAATTTATTATTACCGACCATCAAGAGTTCCGAATAAGGTTCGTGCAAGCACAGTCTGTTAAAATGAATCATCGGGAAGCCATGTGACACTTCATGAGCTCATGTGAATATTTATTGTGAAATAATGTTGAAAATGAGAAAATAATTGAGAATCTCGCCAGCTTGTTAAGTTCGTGCTGTGATTCGCTTACTTCCTTCACACACACAAAATACGAGGCGCGTTCATAACGTAACTTTGCCACTCGTCCCACAGCTAGCAAACCATATGTTGTGCGAAGCGACTGCGTGTACGTGATAAAGTAATGTCCTGGCATGGCGCATGCGCTAACGGAACTTCCCGAGTGCTCTTAATAGCTTCGTTGCATTGGTCAGTGATGAAGTTTTTGAATGCACAGGGCAAAGCGCCGATTGAAATTGATCGTCAGCTGTGCCAGGTCTATGGGCCTAACGTCATGACCAAGCAGATGGTTCGTTGCTCCACAAGGTCGTCTGTGATTATGGTTGGCCTCCATTACGCTCCTCGTCATGCACATTTTGATGTCCTGTTGAAAATTGTCTACAGCATCAACACAAGAGCTGTCTCATAATTCGCAAGAAATTTCTCTGATGAAGACATGGAAAAACTAGTACCACGCTATGTCTCGATTTTCATTTTTCATTATTATTACATTGGGAAATAAACAATGCTGTAAGACACAGGTGTATATTGCTTTCACTTCCTGTAACGGTGGTGGTAGTATTATTATCATTATCATTATCATCATCAATATTATTACTGGGTATTAAAAACGCGGCGCGACAGCCCACGAAGGGCCAAGGCCGACCACTCGGCTGCTGGCCTCACGTCTACATGCTTCAGCAGAGGTAAAATAGAGCGTATTCCGTAAAGCAAGTCCAGACATGAAGTGTTTGGGCATGACGATAAGGCGCAGGACATTATTATTATTATTATTATTATTATTATTATTATTATTATTATTATTATTATTATTATTTGACTCTCACTTTCAGACGAACAGAGGTTAAGAGTGTTTGAGAAAAATGTGCTTAGGAAAATATTTGGGGCTAAGAGGGTTGAAGTTACAGGAGAATGGAGAAAGTTACACAACGCAGAACTGCACGCATTGTATTCTTCACCTGACATAATTAGGAACATTAAATCCAGACGTTTGAGATGGGCAGGGCATGTAGCACGTATGGGCGAATCTAAAAATGTATATAGAGTATTAGTTGGAAGGCCGGAGGGAAAAGATCTTTGGGGAGGCCGAGACGTAGATGGGAGGATAATATTGAGTGAGATGGGAGATGATGCTAGGGACTGGATTAATCTTGCTCAGGATATGGACCATGGCGGGCTTATGTGAGAGTGGCAATTAACCTCCGGTTCTCTAAAAACATATTATTATTATTATTATTATTATTATTATTATTATTAACATCATCATTAACCATTTGGAACTAAAAAGCTTTATTCCACTGTATTACAACATGTTTCCCGCACTTTAGCGTCACCACGGATTTCTTGAAACAGACAGCGTAGCTAATGTGTTCGAATGGACCAACTGTGATGTTTTTACTTTTTACACATCTGAATGGCGTAAGGAGTTAAAAATACGGTGAAAGTTTTTCTCCGCACGTGTTAACCGGATATCAACAACCATGCTGAGAGTGATCAATAACAATGCAGTTTGGCATTGCAAGCCACACCTCGTAATTGCCGGATCTAGCCGAAGAGCGAAACAAGCATTCCAGTCATCCGGACTCGAATGTGTATCTTTATAACATTCGTAGAGCATAGAAAGTTCTGCTTAATGCTCTAGAACTGCACTGATTACTCAGCGTCTGTTAGATGGGATGATAATGAACTGGTAAAGAGAAAGGAATCTGGAAGGACTCCGTCGTGCCTGATAGCATTTGCTCATTTAAGATCAGTGGCCGGACCAACCCGCTACTCAACGCAGAGTCAATTAATTAAATCCCGAAGGGTAGCCTGGATACTGATGGAGACAATTCAAATTCCCGCGACTGCAAGGTGAACAGGTAAAGATATTAGGGTAGGATATCTCAAAGAACTCTCGTTTCCTCGCCTCCATCTCCACGGAAGTGACCGACCTTGCAAGTCAGCCTAACATATGCAACATATCCAACCAGCTACTTGATCTGAATATGAAATGGAAGCTTTAACTTGTTTATCTGAAATGGGATAATTACATTTTCCTTTTGATACACTCATGGCTTTTTAGTCTGTTCAACAATAAGGTCTACACTATTTTGGGTACAATCGATGTGGGGCCTATTCCACAAACGGACGTAATAATTTACGAATTACAATAACATTTCTTAAAGAATATAGGCTATATCTGTAGTTTTCTGTTCTACAAAATAATACGCAAGTCTTCTATATTGTTAAGAAATGATATCCTTAGTCGTTTTAGTAGGTTATTTAACGACGCTATAATATCAACTAAACTTATCAGGTTATTATTTTAGCGCCGATGGAACTGATAATAGCGAGATGGAATTCGGCGAAATGAAGCGGAGGAGAACGTCATTACCTAACATTCGTCTTACAGTTGGGGAAAACCTCGGAAAGAACTCAACCAGTTGAACTGCGGCTGCAAACAGTGGTGCCTTGCGTTTGAACATGCTCGTAAACTTATCGCCAACTGTTGCAGCTCTCATGTTGCGCAGCACGAAAACTAACACGCTGCATGTTACTTTTGGAAAGTTGCGCAGCAAAAATAGCGACAAGTGGCTGCACCTTAAATTATTTTTTGTGTAATACGATTAGTCAATCACTACCTTTTTCACTCTCTTTCCCTTTCCTACTCTCAAGCAAAAGTTCTGTAATTAGTCGAAAATTATTGAAGTTAGTAACCAATTATTATTTATCCATATAGTAGCCTATTAATGCATCTAAATGTATGTTTTCAGATTGAGGATGGGTCTGTCAGCCTACCCACCAGCACCCTCAAATGGCACATTCCCAGGCCCTCCCTCTGGTGTGCAGATTCCAACTGCCCGTGTCACATATCCAAATGGCCAGGTCACCATCAAGGAAGAGGATCCACTTCAAGCTCAAGCAATACCAGCACGCAGGTAATGTCACTTCTTTATATCACTTACACGGGCTATTTAAAATTGAACAATGGTGGAATGCTACAAATCGAGCTTGCTGTATGCTCAAAAAATATTTGATCAAAGAGGGCAGGAGAAACCTGATCCCTCTTGGAGAGAAGCTAGCACTCCACTGAGCTACGATGTTTACCAAACAATTTCGGAAAAGCAAACTTCTGTAATCAAAATAATTATGTATCTCACCAACACACGCGCATGTTGACGTGATTTTTCAACCACCTTAAAAGCTAACAATTAAATGTCATGTAAGTAATGAAAACGCGATTACAGATACAGAAAAAAAATATATACATAGTATTTCATAATACGTATGTATGTAAAGTCAGTGTCATTTATTATACGTATTCGAAACATGGCTGATGACTGAAACAATGGCAAGTACGTAGAATGTAAGGCATTTATAAAATGTTGCTTACGAAAAATATAAAAATATATACTGGTCTAATATCGTATGGTAACTAATTCAGAACTGTACGAAATGATACAACAAACATCAATCCTACATGAGATTCGAAAAAGAAAATGAACGTGGATAGAACAATAGGAAAGTAATAACGTAGTGTGGAAAAAAATAGCCCTAAGTTGAAATCCTCAAGACAACACAAAATAAGTATGCCCATGTAGTATATGGTGATGTAATAGCAAACGAAAGCAAATACATAGGATAAAAATTGAAATTCCCTTAAACATGTTGCTCAAAATAAAAATCAGATAGCAACAAATAGTAAAAAAAGGCTCTATGTTTCTGAATAGCAGATTAAGGATTATTATTATTATTATTATTATTATTATTATTATTATTATTATTATTATTACTATTTCATGGCTGGATAGAGGATAAAAAAGTTTACCTAATAAATTTATGCCTAAAATTGTTTTGATTTCGAGTAACATTTGTTCTACACTGGCAATACTACTTTCCAGAGAAAATGTTTAAAATTATCTTGCATGGTAATACAAGCCCTGCACCGCCTTAATACAAGTACGATTATTTAATCCTGACAGTCGCTGGAGAAGTGCTCCTGGGACAGGCGAGTCCATTTACTTATGCCAAGGGGTGTTTGGGTTATTCAATCGCTTGCTTTCGGAGCGATCGGATGTCATGCGTGCGGTATAGTGGTATGTTTCCAGTACAATTAAGCTGTAATGCATTGCTTTACTGACTGCTCGCCCTTATCTCTACTCCGGAACTCTCCCCACTCCTCCTATTACTTCCCCTCTTTCGCGTCGCTGAGCTGTCAGGACTAAATAATCGGTCTTTTGTACCTCCCAACAGCTTCAAAATTCCAGGTGTCTGTGAATTTCAATTGTTTTGAGGAAGCAATGGATTTAAGATGACCCATAAGTAAAATGTTCCAGTTAAATTTATCGACCATTTCTCACCTACGTTGATTCTTAACAAAATAAATAACAGTTCTGTTATAACTGGAAAATGTGGCATAATTACCACTATAATGGACAGAACAGAATCTACTCATAACACCAACAACCATAGCACACGTTTCAGAGAGGCATTCATCCACTCTATTACCCGTTTAAGCAATCACTTCCCAATACTGACTAAATGTCTATTCTGTCTTTTCTTACTGGCTTATTAGAGCAATTCATTATGTTAAACACGTTTCTGTCTCTGAATAATCCATCTGATAATATATGCTGCCATTCTTGAGCAGTTCATCTGTTAACAAACGTACTTATCTTTCAGAGTGGTTCATCAGGCTCTCTCCTACTCACTGCTGCCAATCTTGCAGCACTGAGACACGAGTCGACAATAAAACCGTCTGACACTGCATCTGTTGCATCTTCAACCCATTTCACTGTAGTGAACGGGATAACCAGAAGAAAAGCGCAACCTGCAGCAAGCTGTTGCTGCCACTCACATCAACTCACTGCTCTAGTCATCACTATGTCCATTATCTTCTTCATAGCTATAGTCGTGGCTGTTATTTACTTGGAAAGTGAGTATTCACAATGGAGTTAAATTAAATTAAATTATGGTTTATTTAACGACGCTCGCAACTGCAGAGGTTCTATCAGCATCGCCGGTGTGCCGGAACTTTGTTCCGCCGGAGTTCTTTTACATGCCAGTAAATCTACTGACATGAGCCTGTCCCATTTAAACACACTTAAATGCCATCGACCTGGGCTGGGATCGAACCCGCAACTTTGAGCACAGAAGGCCAGCGCTATACTAACGACGCTACTGAGGCCGACTGTACAAAGGATGCTCATATTAATGCTACCTACAATTGTGACTAATATTAGTTTTTCTTTACTAATAAGTAAATCACACACAATTTATCCCTTCAGTTTGAAATTATCTAAGGAACTGCACAATTCCAAACAGGTCATTAAGAATAATTTCCTCTCTCTCACAAGAGCTAAAATAACATGATGGTAATCAGGGCAATGAGAAGGCAAATTACTAAACTGGCCTCAAAACAAATATTTTGGAAGCCAGAACCTGCAATTCCAGACTCCTTGACAACAACCAACAATGTTATTCACTAACACGAAACTTATCAAAATATTCAGTAAACAATATCAATCATGAACACATGGGAAAATGGGGCTCATTAACATTATAAATAAGGAGCAAGATATCCCCCTAATTATCAGTTAACCCTGAAGACGAGGAAGATGAACATCCTCGAAACGTTGGTGGATCACCAACTTGTTACCTGGCTGGAAGCCCGAGAACATTTTGAATTAACAATTCCGCATTGATGAAATTGGTGATAGTAAGGAGGTATTTTGGTCAGATGAGTCTGAAGATTCCCTACCAGGTAATTGCCGTAGTGGGATTCCAACCCATGGTTAAGTGGAATTTCGGAGCAGAAGTCCTTTTCACTACCCCTAATTTACATTGGTAGCTACCAGGAAACTTTGTTTTCACAATTTGTGTAATAAAAGAGTAAAAGGAACATAAAAATTAACTCAAAATTAAGTAGGCTACATTTTTAGATCACTTACAAAAATGATGATGATGATGATGATCATAATAATAAATTTGAATTGTTTTATTACAGTGAGATGGCGAGACATCCATTTATTCAGATGAGCTGCAGCTATTGAAGATGCTGAAATGTGATTCAGTGAAGTGCAACAGCATTTCAAGTGAACAATTTCAGTAGTTTCAATCAGAACTTAAAGCTAGCTGAAGACTTATACAACGAAACAGACATGTGGCTGTGATTTATTCATTAAAAATTCTGGTAGTCGAGATTTTCATCAAGTCAAGAATGCAGAAATCCAGATAAAAAGATCAAGATGACAACAAATGTACTGTGTTCAAATGATTGCGACTCAAGAGCATGGAAGTGAAATTCAACTCTGTGTACCAAATGTGTGGATATACTTTAAAGTGAGCTGACCAATGCATTGTGCATTTGGTGCAGATGGAACTTAATTATACTTTTTTTTCTACATTTGTAAAGATTATTTACAATAACAGACTCAACTACCGCATTTCATTTATATGAGAACAGAGATCATAACTTCACAGAAGTAACCATTGTACATCTCTTTTTTAAAACTATTAAGTTCGTAACTATTATAAATTATTTCATATTTAAGTTCTTAATAATAATAAGAAAGCTTTAAAATATTTCATATTTATTTGGTGAAATAGTGGTGTCCACAATGTTGTATTCCTAACCCCAAATTCCTTTACATCAGGAGAGGCAAAAACTCTCACGCACACGAGCGACCTCACAAAAGATTAAACAATTGTGGCCGTGCGCCATATGTGGCAGTGTTCAGGAATAACTTTATGGTCTAGTGGTCAGAGCTTCTGGCTATAGTTCATGAGGTCCCGGGTTCGATTCCCGGTTAGAGCACAGGAATTTTTCCTTAAAGGAGATTATTCCTGTGTTCGTCCATGGTCTGGAATTTAGGTTAAGTTTAGATTTAAGACCTCTCCTGGCACCACATTATCATAATCATCCTATCACATCATCGGGGTAATGTAACTCCGCCTTCCAGGCGCCCCAACCTCAGAAGTGGGTTACAACTAAGCCATGGCCAGGAGAAAAGACCAGAAATGTCGAAAAGACAACCTAGTGGCATTGGATAAAAAAAATATATATATATATATTGAAAGAATCTCAATAAGTAAACAAATTGTGTCCCATCTGATTTATCTGCAGTATCATAGTAGTAGAAATAAACCTGTCTAACGTGTACAAGGAATTAATTCTTAGAAACATAAATTTTATTTCGAAAAATATACAGTACCTAAGCATATTACTTAAGGAAAATTAATTGAGTTTTCTGGCAAACAAAATAATTTAAAAACTACAAGAACTTGTACCTTTTTACAACCAGAATACAACAGAACCAATTATTCTTATTCGATCACAGTAAGTAGATATTTAATATGGTTTGAACACTGCTTAAGTTGAAATGTACTAAAACAATAGGATTAAAAATAGCACAGAACGTATATTTTTGGAAGAATAGGTTTTATTTGTTTCTTAATTTATTTTCGTAATATCCGGATTAAGATATTTTAATGCTGCAAGCCGCAAAACAGCTTTTAATTTTTGTATCCTTTACGTTTGCTCTCAGTCTTGGCCTCATACAGTTCACTATAGAGAAGAAATTTTTCACAAACATATATACTACCAAAAACGGACGGTACATAGGCTGCAAATTTACATAGTGTTATTTTAAATTATGTTTTCTGCACATCATGTGCTTCTTGCATGTTATACATTGAGCATTTCCCCATGTTGCATCCCTGAAAAGGAATGTCACTCCCAATCGGGTTAAAACGGTTTGAAAATTTATGCTCCTCTCCTTCAATGTACACCCTTGCTTAGTAGTCTTTCCCTCGTCAGGTGTGCTTGGTATCAGTGCAGTGCATACGAGCGAGTGATGGGCTACTACTGACTATGTATAACTTGCTCATACGCGCCTAATGCCATCCCTGCTTTACATAAATATATGCCTATAATCTCTTCATGAGGAAGAAATATTTAAATATGTCAAACTTCAAATACATGACGATCAAATCAACCTTCAATTGATGCTTGTCTTTTCGGAACAAAACTCTTTTCTTCTGAGTACTTCAGTCCCCTTGTGACATCTCAAAAATTAATCTTTATGTAATTTATATGGAGCTTCCGGGCTAAGGTGCCGTGGTCTACTGGTATAGATATTCCCAGACATTTTGTCTACTACTGCAGCAGATATCTTCAGTGGTGAGGTATCCTAGATCTAAGTCTTCTGCTAGGGGTATCTGTGACAACTGATACCCTGACTGTTTGCCTGTCCTTATTTAAAGAGCAGGGGATTAGCCTTGGTGTTCCGTTGTCGTGCCGGTCTGCACTCGTTGGATCTCGGTGGCCTTGGACTGGTCGTGGCATTCCATTGTTGCAGCGGTCCACATCTGTTGGATCTCAATGGCCTTGGACTGGTCGTTGTGTTCCGTTGTCATGGCGGCTCACGCCCGCTGGGCAGGCAAACAGTCAGGATATCAGTTGCCACAGGTACCCCTAGCAGAAGACTTAGATCTAGGATACCTCACCACTGAAGATGTCTGCCGCAGAAGTAGATGAAATGTCTTCATTCATTACAAGTGTAATATGGACCTACCACCTATAGTGCATTCTACATTCTCTCTGACAAACTATGTGGTCTAAGCTTCTCAGCACTAGCGACATTCATGAGCCTATTCATAGTCAGGGCAAATAATTACAAGTTAAGGGCCCTCCCAATGGACAAGAAAAAAATTTATTACATTTCCCCCCAATCTATCCTTACATTACAAAATTTGCACATTAATATATTCGTCTCGAATACATAAATACCTTCTCTGAAAACTATTTTGCTCAGGTATGCAATGCAACTGTAGTGGTGCGACTCAATACATCTCACTCCCTCTCACTGAAGTACCTGGTCTTACTGACTTTTGAGAATCTTTGGTAAAAGGAATGGAATGTTAAATCCTTTTGTTAGACAATACAATACGTGTTTTCAATTCCAGTTTCCACTGCTAAGAAGGAATAAACGTTTCCTCAATGTTAAGAAAAAAAATTATATGGGATTATCAGAATAATTTCGAATTTTTTTCGCAAAATGATTGTTTCGCAGTAAAACATATTTTTCGTTAAAATTTCATGTAAAATATTAGTATATTTGCTATCTTTACATAGATATTCACATATAAAATCACTTTCTCCTTTAATCCAGAATTTATCACAATTACTGCTAATGCAAAAGTCAAGTAATAGCCAACATTGACTTGTGAAAAGTAAAATCTATATCTTCACTTTATTCTAAAATATTGAATATCTCACTCATCCCTTAAGAAGAAGGCTCTTATTAAGTTATGTGAACGCACGTGGAGTTCAGGCAAAAGGAGCTTGATCATCTGCAGATCCTCTTCCAATCCACCAGCTGAAAACGGTCATATTCAGGTATCGGCGCACTTGTAATGCAAAGTGTGCTGGCGCTCCATCCTGTTGCAGGACCACAGTGTCTTCGATACCAGCTTGTTGCAATTGTGGCACCAGCCATTCACTAGCATGTCCTGGTAGACTGGCTCATTAATGGAACCTTGGAAGAAGGGCCGAAAATGTGTGTTGCACTCAGTCCCGCCCACACCATGATGTGGGGTGGATTTCTCTTCATAGAAGAAAGGTTTTTTTACCCCAAAAGACGATGCATGCTCTAGTAGATAGCACGTCTTTCATGAAGCCAAACCGCTGTCATTAATCTTTGTTCAATGGTAAACGGACTCTGGTCAGCAGTGTTTGTTTATAACTGTACAGTTACCAAGGTAGCATGGTATCAACGTAAACATGGGGGTAACAATATTCACAAAGTAAGCGAAATAAGAATACATGAGAGAGGGGACGCTCACTTTGTGACCTCACAGTATATCCGTGAAATTTAGAAATAAGTTCCTTGTTGTCACAATACTTCCTCATCCAGCATTGTAACCTAGTATTTGATTTAATTATTTTTTTAATCCAATGCCACCAGGTTGTCTTTTCGACATTTCTGGTCTTCTCTCTGGCCGTGGCTTAGTTATAACCCACTTCTGAGGTTGGGGCACCTGGACGGCGGAGCTACATTACCCCGATGATATGATAGGATGATTATGATAATGTGGTGCCAGGAGAGGTCTTAAATCTAAACTTAACCTAAATTCCAGACCATGGACGAACACAGGAATAATCCCCTTTAAGGAGAAATTCCTGTGCTCTAACAGGGAATCGAACCCGGGACCTCATGAACTATAGCCAGAAGCTCTGATCACTAGACCATGAGGCTGGTCTTATTTAATTATACATAAGCATGAATATTACGCAAATGAAATTTATTTATTTTTTTTTTTGTAAGTCGTCTGGTGTTACACAACAATAATAAAATAGTATTCTATTGTTACAAAATGAGAATTTATATGCATATGAAACTTCCACTACACAATTATACGGGTGTAACAAGACCTCACCGACAAACTGATAGGGATGATAGGCATTTCTTGTTAAGGAACATATACTCCCAAACACTTCGTTTATGAGTTATGCACAGATGAAGGTGCTCGCTCGTAAGGTTCGGAAATGAATACAAACAATTGTACAGAAATACCATTTTATTGAAAAGTACATTCTTACAACAGATATTCAAACAGTCGGACCTGTGTCTCATTACATGCTTCATACCATCGCAGCAACAATTGCCCAACTCTGTCGAGCATGGCAGGATTCTGTTTGTCATTGTGAAACACAGCATTTATTCCATCAATCACCTGGTGACAACTGGAGTTATGTAGTCCATACTCTTGATACACCCCCAAAGAAAAAAATCAAGGGACGTTAAATCGGGCGAACGCACTGGCCACACAACAGGTCCTGCTTGTCCAATCCAATGTTCTCCATAGTCGACGGTTAGTTGTGCTCTTGCGTCGACACTGAAGTGTGCTGGACCTCCATCATGCTGGAACCAGAGACTGCGGCGCACGGCAAGTGGTACACTGTCTAGCTGGTCCGGAAGTGTGGTCTGCAGGAACTGTGGATAAGCTGCCCCAGTTAACCTTGCTGGCAGAATTACAGGTCCCAGCAGATGAGTACTAACAATTCCAGCCCAGATATTGACAGAAAACCTGTGCTGGTGATTGCGAACAGCAATTGCATGTGGGTTATTGTAATCCCAGATGTGACTATTCCTACTATTGAAGTAGCCGACATGCATAAATAAGTACTACTACGACAGAGTAAGGGCTTATGATGCAGATAAACAACGTACAGGTTGGTTATGGTGCGTGGCGTGCGCACCTTGATAAATGCGCATAACCTCATAAACGACATGTTTGGGAGTATATGTTCCTTAACAAAAAATTATCCTCTCTGCATGGCGTATCATCCCTATCAGTTTGTTGGCGAGGTCCTGTTACACCCTGTAAGTTGTTGTAGTACTATGGAAGGAAATACAGTCTGGTCTCTGTGTTACATGAGTAACATGGAGTGCAGGAGAAGAGGTTTTTTACACAAAACAAACGTGTTTCCTTTACACTAAACATCAATGCTATGCGATGAAAGAGTAATGGAACAGAGAAAAACTCGCATAACTTTCATCGTATGATGACGCAGAATATCTGCATGGAAATATCATATGTACTTCGGTACATTAAAATAATACATATATATATATATATATATATATATATATATATCAATGCTATAGGAGAGAGACTGGAGCGCAGTGGACGAGAACAGCAAGGGACAGGCAGGCATGGAAAAGACTGGAAGAAATTATGAACACTATGTAAACTGTGTATAGTTGTGTATTGTTTATATAGTCATTTTTGTGTGTGTCAGTTTGGTTAGTTTGATTCCGTGTATAGTTGGTATGGTTCATGTATTTAGTTAGTATAATTTTTGTGTTCAGTTGTATGGTTTTGTGTGTTTTAGTTTGGATAGTTTGACTCCGTGTATAGTTGGTATAGTTCATGTATTTAGTTAGTATAATTTTTGTGTTCAGTTGTATGGTTTTGTGTGTTTTAGTTTGGATAGTTTGACTCCGTGTATAGTTGGTATAGTTCATGCATTTAGTTAGTATAATTTTTGTGTTCAGTTGTATGGTTTTGTGTGTTTTAGTTTGGATAGTTTGACTCCGTGTATAGTTGGTATAGTTCATGTATTTAGTTAGTATAATTTTTGTGTTCAATTATATGGTTTTGTGTGTTTTAGCTTGAATAGCTTGACTCCGTGTATAGTGGTATAGTTCATGTATTTAGTTAGTATAATTTTTGTATCATTTTTGTGTGTTTAGTTTAGATAGTTTGTGTGTTTAGGCTGTATAATTTATGTGTGCAATTGGTATAGGTTTTCGTGTATTTAGTTTGTGTGTGAGTTAAGACTATGTATGTGTTCAGTTTGTGCAATTTTTTTTTTCTTTTTTCTTTTTATCGTGTGTTTAGTGCGGACAGTTGTGTTCAGATTATAATTTATGTGTTCAGTTTGCATATTTTTTTGTGGATGTTTAGTTTGCATAATTTATGAGTTTAGTCTGTATTGTTTTTCGTGTTTAGTTGGTATAATTTGTTTATGTGTTTAGTTTGTAAGTGTATAGTGTAAGCTCTCTTGGACTGGCTCCCCAAGTGTAGTAGACCTTCAGCTCACCCTACACTCTCCTGTAGGAGGCCGTTGCCCTTATGGGATTTCAGGCTTTTCGTATTTCGTATCAATGCTATGACTTTTGGTAACAATACTGTGACCACTTACCTCAATTTCCGATAATGTCTGAATCCACCTGTAGTTCGGAAGGTCACAGCCATTTCCAGAATTCGGTTTCATCTTGCCCTTTTCTTTCGGATCATCTTCTTCATCTGAGTCAGCCTTAGATTCATCTTCCATCTTCTCAGGTTGAACGGTATTTGCTGGAGATTTATCTGGTTCAGTAGTTTTATCCTACAATAAAATAAGTGCATCGTGACCAAAAATGTTCCACATTTTCTAACTAAATACAAATACAAGTACATGCCAATGAATGAGTGGAACTCATATTTACTAAGGACTTCCTGCAATCAATCACAATGGCATATGAGATCGAACTTATTAATTACAGTGTATATAGATACAAAAATTAATAAAATAAAACTAAAAAAAAGGTCATGAAGATTATATGTGTTCTTTCATCATATGTTTTACACATTTCACATCAATTTAGTTCCTTTATCATATTGAAAATTCACTAATTATTATTCACAGAATATGCATAAATTAAATCATTTAATATAAACGCATATAAAATCATGTCTGAAAATTACAAATATCACGTGGAAACTAGTCACAAAAGTTTTAATAGTTAACACAGTACGTAATTAAAAGTTGTTAGTTTAACAGGTTTTAACATTTCATTAAAACCAATATTTTATAACATTTTATATCGAACCATTCATCAAGAATTACTTAACAAACATAAAGGGATTAAAAAAAATTAAATATATTAAAAATTGTAACATTGTAACATAATGCATGATTGAAAATTATCACTCGCATATCTATGAATTATAGATCCCAAATTGATAACCCTAATGCACCCTTATAAACATTAATTTGTTTCATTCCAAGGAGCTTTCTATTCCTCTCATCTCTGCTTTCAATCTGATTACTGCTAGAGACCTGAAATTATAACATTATTTTTTTTATATTTATAACAGAAATGTTTTTAAAAACAGCATTTTATAGCATTAATTATTTGAAGAAGTACCATTTATTAGCCAATACCAATTTTGATCAATGTTACAATTTACAGTTACTTATTGGTAAGTAGTTTCAATTATGTTACCGAAAAAAAAAAGAACAAACAAAAAACATATTTTTAACATGGGATGCAATTTTAATACGTTTTCCTAAGGTTCCCCCCACCCCCCACTCAAGCCGAGTATTACACCATACATCAAAATAGTATTGTCACATAAAATTTATGTTCCTTTAAGCATTTGATTACATGTACACAGTTACACCAGTGAATAGGGATTATAAAGAATGGACACTGAGCGAATTTTCCTGTGTTTTGTTTCTCTGTGCGCCAGCGGCTAGTTCCACTTTCAAGCGCTAGAGGTAGTGTAATCGAGCATATGCTAAGATAATTAATTGAGAATAGAGTTAAGGCACAGGATCCAAACATCGCCTACCTTATTGCATAATCCAGTAACGCTTTGCTTCAAATAAATTCAAGTTAACAGCTTTTCCTTATTTCTCAGTGACAAACTAGTTGTAATAATAATATTTTATATTTCAGATATAATACATTATATTATAAAATAATATAATACATTATAAAATTAAGTATCGAATTCGTTTAATATTTGTATAATAATATAATATAGGTATATGGTTTTACTTCTCGTAAGAGTTTTGTTTTTCCATTTTCAGCGCTATCAAATCATTACATATTTTAATTGTTGTTGGGGTCAACGTCTCAATTCTCATTATAAAGGAACTCTAGAGTCTAGACATTGCAGTTAATGAAGGATTTATTATTTTATGGATCTAATTTATTTCATTTGAGTACATAATGTACCTGATGTATTAATTGTATGTGTTATATTTCCGCTGTGTCGAATGCTAGCTGGTGTGATGTCAGCGCCAACTCTAGGGAGAAAGCAGAATCTGACGCTTTAGCTGGCTTGAAGGTCATTGAAATCAATCCGGCTACATCAAAGGTACCGACGCGAAGTGTCCATTCTTTATAATCCCTATTCACTGGTTACACGTTGAGGATGACCCATATTGCTATAACAATGTAACACTGATTGAACATTCGTGTATAAATTCAATGGCAATTGGCAATTATCTTCTTCTTCTCCACTTCATTGGCCTGTTCTGACTTCACACTTGATCTCGTCAACGCTTTTTGGGTCTTCTAACATCTCTCACTCCCATTGGTTTGTATTCAACAGCTAATTTAAGAAGTTTGTAGCTGACATATTTATATGCAGTAACTACTTGCCACGGTAATCTCTTATTTTATCCTTTATAGCATAGATGTTTAGTTTGTTCCTTATTTCTTGATTTATTAGTTGGTCTAGTCTTGTGCATCCTTTTGTACTTCTCAGAAATCTCATTTCCACACTATGTATTCTACTTTCAGATTTCTTCGGAACCGTAGAGCAAAGTGAGCACAGCAAGTTTTATAAAACTTCAACTTGGTTACTTTTCTTGTTTTGTTTTTAAGTGTTCGATGAATGGTACCACATAATTATATTTTGAAATTTATATATATATATATATTTTGGTTATATCTTCTTCCACTTCATTATTTACATTTAGTGCATAAACTACATAGTTGAGATATTTTACTTGTTCAATAGGTTTGTCACCAAGCGTGATTTTTGATCTCACAAGTGATTTGCCTCAGCAGAAGGTCATTATTTTCGTCTTCTCTGTTGATATTTTAAAATCATATAATTTACATACATTATTTAAGTGGTACAGGGAGAGTTGCAGGTCCTCTTCAGTTTTTTGCAACATTACCACATCGTCAGCACTTATTATTCTAATTTATTAAAATAAACAATAGAAATATTAAACAGCTGAGATGGTACTCCCTTTAACCTGGGAATAATATCCATGTTCACGTCAGAGAAATCAGTTATACTCTCTGGCCCACATGCAGTAGCAGGATTTAACATCAACTAACACTACAAGAAACAAATGAAGAAGAAGAAAAGCTGATTGCCACTTGAGTACGAGAAAGAGAAAGGTAAGTGGTGATGGTAGAGAAGACGCAAGCAATTCATATATACTAAGGTTTATCGAAAATGAGTTCACGATAAAATTAATATTTTGAAATATGTTGTTGTTGTTTTCTAATGCCAGGCGTTTGACAATAAAGTCATTTGACCTCTTGCACTCCAATATTTTTCAAAGATATTATCATGGTCAGCCACTGAAGCACAGATTTTGAGGTATTCCGAATCCATTTCTTGGTTTGAGTTGCAGAGTGGGCAGTTAGGGGACTGATATATTCCAATTCTATGCAGGTGTTTGGCCAAACAATCATGGCCTGTTGCCAATCTAAATGCAGCTACAGACGATTTTCGAGGTAAATCGGGAATTAACTATGGATTATGATGCAGAGAGTTCCATTTTTCCCCTTCAGATTGTATTATCAAATTTTGTTTGTTGAAGTCTAAGTATGTAGATTTAATAAATCTTTTCACAGAGTAATATGTAGATTTAGTAACAGGTCTGTAAGTAGCAGAGCTGCCCTTCTTTGCTAAAGCATCTGCATTCTCGTTTCCCAGAATTCCGCAATGGGATAGTATCCATTGGAATAAAATTCTTTAGTGAGTGATATTAATTGAGAGAGCATTTTAGTTATTTCTGCTGTTTGAAATGAAGGTGTGAGTTTTGAGGCTATTGATAGAATAGCTGCTTTGGAGTCTGACAATATAACTGCATTCTTAAATTTATTGATGTGGCATAGAAGATTCCTACGACTTTCACTTATTGCAATGATTTCTCCATCAAAACTTGTTGTTCCATATCCAAGAGATCTATAAAGTGAGAAGAGACAGCACGTAACACCTGCACTGGCACCTTGTTCTCTGGAGATCAAGGATCCATCGGTGTATAAATGAAGCCAGT
Source organism: Periplaneta americana (assembly GCF_040183065.1). Lineage (NCBI taxonomy): Eukaryota > Metazoa > Arthropoda > Insecta > Blattodea > Blattidae > Periplaneta > Periplaneta americana. The sequence continues at coordinate 34,190,726 of NC_091132.1, read as the reverse complement.
TTTGTGGAGGATACCTAATATTAATTGTCTCTAAAGACAATTGTTTCATTATTTCAGTGTTTACTTCTGATTTCAGTATTTCTTCTGTTAAATTTAGATTATATTCTATATTTAATAGATTAAAGGGTTTGGATTAATTTGTAAGTTTTCTTTTAAATTCGGGATATTGATTTTGTGTTTTAATTCTTGAACCATGGATATGAAACTTTTTTTATAAATAAAACCTATTTCACAATAAAAGGTTATATTATAATCTCAAATGTTTACACATGAATTTCATAACTATGGGAGAACAGTATGTACTGTATTTATAATCTCTGCTTTCACAGAAAAAATATTTGAATGGACTCATGCAAGAGAATCCAGTTGTCTGCACAGGAATTATCTAGTCCTATTACACACGTGCATAATAGTTTTCACTAGTAATTTAATATTGCTTATTTGTGTTTTTATGAAATAATGCTAAGCTGAATTAAAATACCGGTAAACTATCAGCATTTATAAATTTAATGTAGATAGTCCGAAAATTTTAAACCTGCAATAATCCATACCAAACGAACTATTTAGTCTGTTATTCTATATCTTTAAAGTGATTGATTCAAATTAGGTGGATAAGAATACTGAGCAATTATGAGGGAGTTAAAAAGAATGAAGAATAAAAGCAAACTTTAGTCATATTCTTTCAGTGATTACTGCCTCTCTATTCTCCACCATGGAGTGCATTATAGGTAACATCATGTTATTAAAAGTCTGAAGCTGTTTGCTGCTTATCAAGTTGTGGTTGCAGATAGTACAAGTAAATTATCTCGTAATATAAACAAGCTGTGTTCAGCATAGCTATGTTGTCAACTCTTTATTGCCCACGTGCTTAAATAAGCTATACACAGGGTGATTCACGAGGATTTACCGCACTTATGGAGCTTATTTCCTAAGACATTCTGAGCAAAAAATATCGTATAAACATGTGTCCTAATCTCAATATTTTCAGAGTTACACTAATTACCATTTTAAATACTGATTTGGTTTAAATTAAGATAATACAGTAGAGCAACGATTATCCGAAAAAACTGGGGACAGGGGTGTTTGGATAACTGATTTTTCGAATAACTGATCATTTACAAAAACAAAATATTGTACTGATGTCATAGGAGCAGTATGAAACAAAGAAACACTGACATTAAACACAAAACTGTAGGCCTACACATATATTTTGTATCACACATCTTACAAATAGCACAGAGAACTGACTAGCCTAGTTTGACAAGTTCAAAATGGCCATTAAAGTAGGCCTATTGTTTAGGAAAAGAAGTCCAAAATTTTTTCTGCTTCAGAGCTGAGACTCGTTTTTTTTTTTTTTTTTTGCAGCCAAATCTTGCAAACAGCACTAGCGGAATTTCTACATAGCAGGCGCACAAATTTGAATTTGCCGAATGGAACGCTTTCAGTTAACCCATGTTTCGGTTGATCGGTATTCGGATAATTGATGCTCTACTGTATTATAAAGGAAGTAATGCATCATGAGAATTTGTATTAAATTACATACGCCTACTCTGCTTACTGTGTAATTTATGGATGAATAGTGCATTTTATGCACAATAAAAAACGTTATCATTCTTCTTACAGTGCATAGTAAGTGACTTCATTTGTATTAAGATACTTTAAACGACAATTCAAGAAAATATAAGAAACAGTAATAACATTCAAATGATAAAGGAACTGTTCATGCAAAACACGTTAAACATATAATGAAAAAGTATGTGTCACTAAGAGGAGAAATTCTCTCTCTTACCATAAACAGTAATATTAAACATATATAATATGATTATACCTTGTCGAGTTCCTTCTGCAAAGCCAATGCTTCATCATCTGTCAATTCTGTTATTGTGGCTTCTTTAACATTAAGACTTTCTTCTTCCTTCTTTTTCTGTGCTAATTTTTCTCGCCTCTTCCTTTCACTTTCTTCTCTCTCTTCCTGCTTTTTCGCATGCAAATCTAATGCTTGTTTCTCATATTTTCTAAACTTGGCCATTACTAGCTGTAACAAAAAAAAAATCGAATTGAAATGAGGAAGAGAACATAATAAAACATAATACAATATTTTACTTCCATCTCTATATCTCTGCATTTGGTGAAGAAAAGAACGTAATAAAATATAATACAATATTTTACTTCCACCTCTATGTCTCTGCACTTGGTGAGGAAGACAATGTAATAAAACATAATACAATATTTTACTTCCACCTCTATATCTCTGCATTTGGTGAAGAAAAGAACGTAATAAAATATAATACAATATTTTACTTCCACCTCTATGTCTCTGCACTTGGTGAGGAAGACAATGTAATAAAACATAATACAATATTTTACTTCCACCTCTATATCTCTGCATTTGGTGAAGAAAAGAACGTAATAAAATATAATACAATATTTTACTTCCACCTCTATGTCTCTGCACTTGGTGAGGAAGACAATGTAATAAAACATAATACAATATTTTACTTCCACCTCTATATCTCTGCATTTGGTGAAGAAAAGAACGTAATAAAACATAATACAATATTTTACTTCCACCTCTATATCTCTGGCATTTGGTGAAGAAAAGAACGTAATAAAATATAATACAATATTTTACTTCCACCTCTATGTCTCTGCACTTGGTGAGGAAGAGAATGTAATAAAACATAATACAATATTTTACTTCCACCTCTATATCTCTGCACTTGAAGAAGAAAAGAACGTAATAAAATATAATACAATATTTTACTTCCACCTCTATGTCTCTGCACTTGGTGAGGAAGACAATGTAATAAAACATAATACAATATTTTACTTCCACCTCTATATCTCTGCATTTGGTGAAGAAAAGAACGTAATAAAATATAATACAATATTTTACTTCCACCTCTATGTCTCTGCACTTGGTGAGGAAGACAATGTAATAAAACATAATACAATATTTTACTTCCACCTCTATATCTCTGCATTTGGTGAAGAAAAGAACGTAATAAAATATAATACAATATTTTACTTCCACCTCTATGTCTCTGCACTTGGTGAGGAAGACAATGTAATAAAACATAATACAATATTTTACTTCCACCTCTATATCTCTGCACTTGAAGAAGAAAAGAACGTAATAAAATATAATACAATATTTTACTTCTACCTCTATATCTCTGCACTTGATGAAGAAAAGAACGTAATAAAATATAATACAATATTTTACTTCCACCTCTATATCTCTGCACTTGAAGAAGAAAAGAACGTAATAAAATATAATACAATATTTTACTTCTACCTCTATATCTCTGCACTTGAAGAAGAAAAGAACGTAATAAAATATAATACAATATTTTACTTCCACCTCTATATCTCTGCACTTGAAGAAGAAAAGAACGTAATAAAATATAATACAACATTTTACTTCTACCTCTATATCTCTGCACTTGATGAAGAAAAGAACGTAATAAAATATAATACAATATTTTACTTCCACCTCTATATCTCTGCACTTGAAGAAGAAAAGAACGTAATAAAATATAATACAATATTCTACTTCTACCTCTATATCTCTGCACTTGATGAAGAAAAGAACGTAATAAAATATAATACAATATTTTACTTCCACCTCTATATCTCTGCACTTGAAGAAGAAAAGAACGTAATAAAATATAATACAATATTTTACTTCTACCTCTATATCTCTGCACTTGAAGAAGAAAAGAACGTAATAAAATATAATACAATATTTTACTTCCACCTCTATATCTCTGCACTTGAAGAAGAAAAGAACGTAATAAAATATAATACAATATTTTACTTCTACCTCTATATCTCTGCACTTGATGAAGAAAAGAACGTAATAAAATATAATACAATATTTTACTTCCACCTCTATATCTCTGCACTTGAAGAAGAAAAGAATGTAATAAAATATAATACAATATTTTACTTCTACCTCTATATCTCTGCACTTGATGAAGAAAAGAACGTAATAAAATATAATACAATATTTTACTTCCACCTCTATATCTCTGCACTTGAAGAAGAAAAGAACGTAATAAAATATAATACAATATTTTACTTCTACCTCTATATCTCTGCACTTGAAGAAGAAAAGAACGTAATAAAATATAATACAATATTTTACTTCCACCTCTATATCTCTGCACTTGAAGAAGAAAAGAACGTAATAAAATATAATACAATATTTTACTTCTACCTCTATATCTCTGCACTTGAAGAAGAAAAGAACGTAATAAAACATAATACAATATTTTACTTCCACCTCTATATCTCTGCACTTGAAGAAGAAAAGAACGTAATAAAATATAATACAATATTTTACTTCTACCTCTATATCTCTGCACTTGATGAAGAAAAGAACGTAATAAAATATAATACAATATTTTACTTCCACCTCTATATCTCTGCACTTGAAGAAGAAAAGAACGTAATAAAATATAATACAATATTTTACTTCTACCTCTATATCTCTGCACTTGATGAAGAAAAGAACGTAATAAAATATAATACAATATTTTACTTCCACCTCTATATCTCTGCACTTGAAGAAGAAAAGAACGTAATAAAATATAATACAATATTTTACTTCTACCTCTATATCTCTGCACTTGATGAAGAAAAGAACGTAATAAAATATAATACAATATTTTACTTCCACCTCTATGTCTCTGCACTTGGTGAGGAAGAGAATGTAATAAAACATAATATAATATTTTACTTCTACTTTCGTCTCTGCACTTGGTTACATGTACCTCAACAAGAACAGAAACCGAACAATTCATACAATCTACCTCCTACATTAACTGCCTACTGCAGTAGATGAGTACTTCGACAAAATGAAATGCATACCTTTTCACCAGCACCTTCCCCACCGCCAGTGTAAAAATCTGTCTTCCGTGCCAGGAAGCTGAATATGGTATCCAGAAGCTAAAATATAAATAACACAAAACTATTAGAATCAGCCAAATAAGTCACAAGGAAATACTGAAAACTGCTATTCAATACATCATGTATACATATACATCTGTCCACTCATAGAATAACCACAAGTCTTAAAAGTATTTTACATAGAGGCATAAATATGTATAATAAAATTCCAAGCTCCATAATAAGTAGTAAACAAAAGAAGTTTAAAAGCATTGTCAACAGGTTGCTGCTGCATCATATGCCATATACTGTAGAGGAATTTATGCCTTTAGACCTTGCAGAAAGTGCCTACTAATGCGTAATTGTATCATGTCAGCAGATGTCCTGCAATAACAAAGCTACAAATTCATAAATATGTCCATAGTATAATCAGAAACTAGATTAAGACTTAGAAATAAGATTGACGAAGCCATGATTTGTAAAGATCTTTATGGTGAATAAATTACTACTACTACTATTAACCACGGATTCTGTATCTGCGGTTTCAGTTATACCTGCAGTTAACCTCAATACATTATTTTTTTTTTTACATAATTTGATGCCTAGCATCTTAAATGTCTTAATCTGAAGAGTTTTATAAAAAACCTAGATGGACAGTGCGTGTATTCACAATTGCAATAAGCTTATAAGCCTATACAACAACGTATTTACTACTACTATTATTATTAGCATTATTATTATCACAGTGCCTGCCGGCACCTCTCCATCGACCACCACTTTCACTGCAACATTCCACCTTTATCTCGGTGTGAAATTGATGTCAGCACTCAATTGTTCTTTTTTTTACAGTACATATGACTCGACTAGAATCCAAATGCTTAAATTAAACACATTTGTACCTAAAACGCAGTAACGCAATTGTAAAGAAATACCAATGAATTAAGTTAAGAGTTCCATATCCATCCAAAACCCTCTTCCTGTTCTATCTGGTTGAATGTCTAAGTAATATAGGGTATTTGCCAAAATTACTGCATACCCTAAAAGTCATCATGAAAATCTCTGTGTTCTGTAATGAATATCCATCCTACAAGCAAATTTTACTTTTCATAGGTTCAAGTATATCTTATAATCCGAACAACTTACAAAACGACAATGAAGCCATTAATGAACTGGAGCAGTGCTTGTGACAATGGCTCAATGCATGACACCCAGTGAGTAATTATACAAGGTACATTATCTCTCGCCTCTTTCACATAGGTAATATTTGAAAACAGATGTGTGATAATCTTCCAGGATAAGCATAATTTTCTTTTGCTTCATTGACTTCTGTGAGCTATACCATAGTGATAAATTAACACGCGGTTTTAATAAATATTTTCAACATAAAAATAGTTTCACACTTAATTGTATATTCTAATGCACTGTTATAGTCACCTCCCCCCCCCCGTTACACATATAGCCCTAACACTCGAAAGGTTCAGGACGCAATACTAGGGAAATTGGCCATTTCCCTTGCAATTCGTCCTGGACTTCTCGCATATAATATTGGTACCGGTAATTAGTAACAAGGAAGCGAAGAAGGAGATCACAATAGTGCATTAGAATATTGTTACTTATCAAACGATGTTTATGTTGAAAGTATTTGTAGCTGAAAATTAAAACCACATGTTTACCATTATATATACATCTCTCAGAAGTCAGTGAAGCAAAAGAAAATTGTGCCTTCTTGGATGTAGCTCTTCTGAAGAATTACCTAAAATCATATAACATGTTCCGTCACTGCCTGGTTATTGAAATTAATACATTTACGAACGAACTATTATAAAAATGAATCTTGTACTTCAACCTTACAATGTGCCAACGAGCCAACACCTGACATTTTATGACAGCAAACATTGTTGCAATTTCAATTCGTAGCTACCTTAGTCTACTTAAAAGTTATATAATGTCAAACAATTATCTGTTGCAATTAAAACCGAATTAAACGAAATAATGTTAAGAGTTTCATGAAGCAATTCAATAATTTACACCTAATCTAAAATGTTAACTATTTACAGTGACTTGGTTTAAGCGCCACATTCTTATTCATTTTTTTATATTCCCTAATAACATTAATTTTCTACAGCCATCCAAATACATAAGTTACAAGAAAAGTAAGCACGCATAACCATCCAATAACCTAACATGTGACATAACGAAAACATGCTCTCTTGACTTACTTGTACACAAACATATAAAAATAACAACTTACTTCTTGTACGCCACCTTCATGTTGCTGAGCCATAGCCAACAACATCCCATCAAATTGTTCAGGATCGTTTACAGGCATTTTGTCAATAACTATGCACAAATTAGATTCAAACAATCTTCCCCACTTTCCAACTTTCTAGACGTTTACGCCGGTAATCGGTAATGTTTCAATAATCTCCATGTGTTTCATGGCAGTGGCAAAGAGTATATAACAAAGAACACACACAAGATACAGTGGCGCTGGCTACAAAAATATATATTATTTTGTTTACTGTCCGAAGACAGGTCTGAACCTCACAAGTGATTCCAAGAAGACACCATTTATGAGGCAACTAGGTCAAGAGATAATGGGGTAGGGTGACCAGTTCCTTTCTCCTTCATTGGAAGAGGGCAATATTGAAGTACGTAAACTTCATTCATAACTGGATTGCTCACGAAAAGTAACCCTCCTCCCGTTCGTAAGTGCAATTGTGATACTTTCATTGCTTGAAATGCCATTCGACTGTCATGCAACAGTGGCTAGTATGATATTTAGTGAACAGCTGCAATAATGGACAGTCTCTGCAACAATATTCGGGATCTGTCCGCATTTCTCCCTATCAGTAGAGACAAGCGTTTCTGTCCGCATTCTGCAAGATAACGTAGGCCTACTCGATAGAGGAAAGAATGGCAATTATGCCAATTGTGAGCACGGGATGAAGACAAATTTAATGCAGACAAGATGAAGGCCATGGTTATCGGAAGAAAGTTAAAGAAGGTAAACTTGCGATTTCGAAATGAAGCAATGGAACAAGTGGACACTGGACAGCTACAAATACTTGAAGTGTGCTATAAATAGTAACATGAGCTGCTATCATGATGTCAAAAGAAGGCTAGCAATGCCAAAGGAAGCTTTTAGTATAAAAAGAAACATCTGCGGATCTCTGGAAAAATAACTAAGGAAGAGACTAGTGAAATGTTTTGTTTGGACTGGGGCAGAAACATGGACATTACGACGAAGTAAAGAGAAACGACAGAAGCATTTGAAATGTGGATATGGAGAAGAATGAGCGTATGAAATAGACAGACAGAATAAGAGATGAAGGTGTGCTAAAAAGAGCAAGTGAAAAAAGACTAATGCTGAAACTGATCAGGAAGAGAAAAAGAAATTGGCTGGGCCACTGACTATGAGGAAACGACTGAACGATGCACTGGAAGGAATGGTGAATGAGAGAAGAGTTCGGGGCAGAAGAAGATAGTATTTATGATTCAAGTTCGTAAAGTTATTCTTTTTGGCAAGAGTTGAAGTTAGTGAAACGAAGTGAAATCGAGTTTCACAAATACACGAGGGCCAAAAAGATAACTTTACGAATGTGTATCACACAATGCTTTTTCTACAATAGCACAAAATTTTATAAATAAATATTTCAAGTTGGAGAGGTTATAAGTTCACGATTTCACGGTTTTCTGAACTGAGAACCATTAAGAAATAAGTATCCATGGAATTACAGCCTGTTTTATTCATTATCATGATTTTATGGCCGTCTAAATCGGCCATATAATCAACAAAGCTGTTAGGAAAATTTGAATGATGTATTTTGTTGCAATGAGTGCTACAGATGTAACTTCAGAATAATACGGGATAATATGTAAGTATGAAAGTTAAATTTGTTACTTATTTGTATGGTATTATACGCGTAATATTTACGTAATGAAAGTATGTTATGCATTAATTTCTTATTGGATGAAGTTTGTACATTGAATATTTCATTTTCTTTTGCAATGCGTAAAGCGATTAGCCTACCGTACTTACTTTTTTACGCACTAGTTTTTTAAAGGCTCACTTTACGCAGTGGATGAACTGCAATTTTACATACTATCGTAGAAAAAATTAATTGAATGGTAAAGTTGCAAAACGACTTAAGTCCACATTTTGGGGGTTTTGAGTTGAGAGCATGATTATGTTACTATGTGCAAGGGTTATCGTTTAGTAACAGAATGACTTTAATCCACGCCTTTTGTATAGTTTTCCTTAGCAGCAGAATATTTGGTTAAGGGGTAAAACGACTTTAGTCCTGGTCTTAAGTTGTTTTGCCTGTCAGGTACTGAAGAAATTTACATAATATGTAATTTTAATCATACAATCAGCTGACAAAACGTTTTTTGTCTGTTGTCATTGGTAATTCTTCAGTTGAGAAAATTTATTACGTTCGAAAAACAGAGCATGAAAATGAAAAGTAATATGTTCAGTAAGCGTGCTAAACTTATAGCTGAAGTAAAAAGTATTGCAAAATGGAACCAAGTTAAGTATCTAGAGAGAGAGAATTTTCTTGCTGTCACATTTGACTACATGAAAAATGTATGCTTGCCTAACACCAGTTCAGTCAGGATATGTACTACTATCGCCAACTCACCGTCTCACTCTCTGTGCACAGCATGAAAACTAGTGAAATGTCCTTTTGTCTATACCATGAGGGACAGGCCAAGAAACGTCTTAATGAGGTATGTAATTTTCTCCTGCACACTACTTCGATAACTATGTCACATCCAGTATATTAAAGAACTGTCGTTGTTTTGCAACAGTTGTCCGGGACAAAATAAGAACAATACACTAATCAAATTCTTAATGGCAATAAGTGCTCAGAAACATTTCTTCAACATCATACTTTCCTCCATCAGAGGTCTGTGCTCATGTGTTTAAAAAATTGTTCAAAATAATGTTGTTCAACAATTGCAATAAAGTTATTTTATGATTTTGGTATAAGCTAAATACATTTAGTTAAACATGTTTATGAGTCAATAACCTAATAATTATGATGCAGAATTGAAGTTAATTTGCAGAACAACTTAAGTCCTGAAGATAATTAATTTTTTTACAACCTGAAGAAGAGTACAAAAGTATGAATTTTTATACTAAAAATTTTTCTCTTACTATCTCTTACATATAAAAAATTATATTGTAACAATATATGGTTCAGCGAAGTCAAAAACAGTTTTCTTTAATTTTCTCAAAACTACTTCTAGGGGCATAAGTCGTTTTGCAAATTCACCATTCAATTGTATAATTCTATAAAAAAAAATAAACGTTTCATTATCATACTACACATCATTATAACTTATAATATCCAACTTGTTTATAAATAAAATATTCAGTTTCATAATATACATTAGGCCTACTTTTGCTGTTAATAAATAAAATACATTATTTCATTTTAATACTACAAATTAACGTCGTGCATGACAGACGCTATATTCGGTTCTTTTGAAGTTCGATATTCGCCTATGTTAGCTCTGCAGAGGAAGGCCTGTCATGTTTGTTCCACCATGTTATGAAAATACTTGCTATCCTCCTCTCCCATTCCTCCATGTTTTAAACCGCTTAACGACCTGAGCACATATCTTGCGATTAGTTTTCCACATGGAATAAAAGTCCCGCGCCGTGGCGTTTAAGGTATTCTGCCTAGGACTCGCGTTACGGAATGCGCGCTGGTTCGAGTCCTCACGGGGGAAGAAATTTTCTCATGAAATTTCGGCCAATGTGTGGGGCCGGTGCCCACCCAGCATCGTAATGCACTTGGGAAGCTACGATAGGTAGCGAAAATCCGGTTTCGCAAACCAGCTATAACGGCTGGGGGGATCATTGTGCTAACCACACGATACTTCCATTCTGGTTGGATGATCGTCCACCTCTGCTTCGGCATTTGGACGTGAGGTCAGCAGCCAGCTGGTCGGTCTTGGCCCTTCACGGGCTGTAGCGCCATGGATTTACTTACTTACTTACTTACATGGAATAAAAAGAAGTTTGCAATGTCTTGATTTCCTCTCTCATGTTTGAACATTGCACGATACCTATAATAGTAGTCGGTACTACGCATATTATGCATTAAAAAAATATATATATTTTGTTTGATTTGCGAATGATTAACCATATTAATAACAACAAAATTACCTGTACTCATTACTATGCGTTACTTCGTAAGATACGTGCCTGATATCATTACACAGCTATAGGATAAAGGGGCAAGAGGAAATAAACTAAAGAAAAAGGCACCGGACATAAGGCGTAAGGTTCTACAGAAACTCGGCAAAAATGAACCGAACGTAAGGCCTATTTTTATTTATTTTATTTTATTGGGTTATTTTACGACGCTGTTTCAACATCTAGGTTATTTAGCGTCTGAATGAAATGAAGGTGATAATGCCGGTGAAATGAGTCCGGGGTCCAGCACCGAAAGTTTGCTCGTATTGTGTTGAGGGAAAACCCCGGAAAAAACCCCAACCAAGTAACTTGCCCCGACCGGGATTCGAACCCGGGCCACCTGGTTTCGCGGCCAGACGCGCTGACCGTTACTCCACAGGTGTGGACTGTAAGGCCTATTAAATCCACCGTGGAGTAGTAGTTAGCGCGTCTCACCATGAAGCAAGCGGGCCCAGGTTCAAATCCTAGTTGGGACAAGTTACTTGGTTGGGGTTTTCCCTCAACCAATTGAAACAGAATTTCTGGGTAATTTTCGGCGTTGGACCTCGGACTTATTTCGCCATCATTAATTCACATATCATCATCATCCAACCCTAGCCTGAGTTAAGTTCACGATGCAGCGTGCTGTACCTGTACAAGAGCGCGATCGTTCGGCTACACAATCATTCACAGAATAGGAGTGGTAAGTACAATAAGCCTCAGGTTGCAGTGCAAGCCTCCGGGTCCCTCCTCCGTACAAGAGAAAAAAAGAGAAAAAAAAAAGGCCTATTAAAGTTTATAACTCGGTTTAGTTCAAATGCTTCATTTCTACGTATTGTTGGATGCCTATGGAGTAGGGCGAAGTTTGTAATACAGTGAAACCTCTCCTTACGGACACCTCCAAGATACGGACACTCATATACGGACATATTTTTATGTCCCAACTAAAATAATATAGAAATAATGATAAATTAAACTCTCGTTTACGGACACTCTCAGACACGGACACGGACAGCTGTTTCACAGTCCTAAAGCTTGCTTTACCTCCTGACTGCGGACAGAACTTGGATTTCAAGACCTAATGTGTTACAAAAATAGAAAATTTATAGTTTTGAGAACTGTACAGAAATTCCTCAACATGAAAGAAGACAATAAGGGTCTCGTAGGCTACCACTAGCCCAGCCGGCCACCCCTTGTTAGCTGGAAGCGCGTAGATAAAGTCATACAATTTAACCTGTCTGATAGGTCCAAGGTTTCCGCGATCGTGAAATTGTATTCGACACATGACAGAGTTAGTATGATTATTCTCTTCGCTTCAATCAGTTGTTCTGTTTCGAGAGACATGGCACCTGAACGTAAAGGTTAAGTTGAAAACTGTAAATTACAGTACTGCATAACTGTAGACCCAGAATAAAATTGCATGGCACAGTACTGTATTTTCCTTTTTTGATCTTACTTACTGTAGTTCAAAGTTGCAAAGAATTTACTGCAGTACAGTAGACTGTATTTAGAATTATACTACAGTAATGCATTTCGTTTAAAGCGTGGGGATACATAATGCATATTATCAATTTACAGTTAGATTGGAGAGCCTCCCTCCCAATAAAGGACACCTCCCAGATGCGGACAGATTGTTACGTCCCTTCGATGTCCGTAAATGAGAGGTTTCACTGTATCTTAATATCTCCTCTCATGTTCGGACATTGCGTGAAACTATAGGTATGAAGAGTGTAACGCTCCCAATTATTGTAGGCCTAAATTTGTTGTTACGTCCGATTGATATAGTCATTAGCAAGTACAAGTTACTATAATTATTATGTAATTGGTACAATACATGTAGTCCACAGCAATGTATTTGGTGTAAGCCACCTTCACAGTAAACTGCTCTGTAAAATGCCTTATTTTATTATAATAATAAATAGATCTACTGTAATTTTTGTACTCAAAGGATCGTTAATCATTTGATATCCAGAGTCCTTGGTAATGCCTGCAATAATTCTTGACTGTACATGAATAAATAACATCGTCGTACGTTATGGACTTCGTATCACATTTCAAAAAATAAAATTATGATGACTTCAATGGTGCACACACTGATAACGCTATCACATATGTACGTCAGTAAAACGTGAAGAGGAGAGCGTGGAGTCTTCGTGTTATTAAATTTAGAATGTGACTACACGGTGATATCGTTACGCACCGAAGAATTAATGGACAGTTTTTTCCCAGGCTGCTCACCTTTGAGTTAACATTTGCATTATGCAATGTACAATATGACTTGCCATGGTCTGAAAATGTACACCAAAGTACTACTTAGAAGTTTAGACCGGCTTGTTAGTGTCTATAAAGGCAGTGAATCTGTGTTTTTAGTGTCGTTTCTTCGAAAGAAATGTGATATTGACGTAACACGTTCATCAAGAGAATTTTGTATTGAAAAAAATATAAACAATGCTGCTGGAAAATTAGCGCACAATCAGAAACCAGATTGGAATAAGGCAGTGTCAGAAGCTGAGGAAATAGTAGGCTACTCAACTTCAGTTTTGACATGGCTTCTTAGTGATGACATTGCAAATGTAGCACTACATTTGCGTAAATTAGATGGTTCAAATCATCCTCTATTGGACACTGCAAAGTAAGTGTAAAATTATAAATACCGGTACACATAAAGCATGAAACGAAACCACACATTTCAAGGATTTACCTAGCCTTATAAAGATTTGTATTACGCGATGTGTATTTCATGTGGAACTGGGAAGATTACTAGGTTATATCAGGTCAGCGTAATGTAGGATGACCAGACGTCACAGTCCCTCTCCCTGAAAATAAACGTCCCCGTTTATTCCTCGGAAAACAATTTTGTCCACTGAAATTTACTTTTGTTGTATAACCATTTGTGTCCCCTGGTGAATAAAAAAATCTCGTGTGTGTGTGTGTGTGTGTCATTGTGAAATGCTGTTACTATGTTGGTATTACTACTATATTTCAATTATTACTTACTTACTTACAAATGGCTTTTAAGGAACCCGACGGTTCATTGCCGCCCTCACATAAGCCCGCCATCGGTCCCTATACTGAGCAAGATTAATCCAGTCTCTATCATCATATCCCACCTCCCTCAAATCCATTTTAATATTATCCTCCCATCTACGTCTCGGCCTCCCCAAAGATCTTCTTCCCTCCGGTCTCCCAACTAACACTCTATATGCATTTCTGGATTCGCCCATACGTGCTACATGCCCTGCTCATCGCAAACGTCTGGATTTAATGTTCCTAATTATGTCAGGTGAAGAATACAATGCGTGCAGTTCTGCGTTGTGTAACTTTCTCCATTCTCCTGTAACTTCATCCCTCTTAGCCCCAATTATTTCCCTAAACACCTTATTCTCAAACACCCTTAACCTATGTTCCTCTCTCAGAGTGAGAGTCCAAGTTTCACAACCATACAGAACAACCGGAAATATAACTGTTTTATAAATTCTAACTTTCAGATTTTTTGACAGCAGACTGGATGATAAAAGCTTCTCAACCGAGTAATAACATGCATTTCCCATATTTATTCTGCGTTTAATTTCCTCCCGAGTGTCATTTATATTTGTTACTGTTGCTCCAAGATATTTGAATTTTCCACCCCTTCGAAGGATAAATCTCCAATGTTTATATTTCCATTTCGTACAATAATCTGGTCACGAGACATAATCATATACTTTGTCTTTTCGGTATTTACTTCCAAACCGATCGCTTTACTTGCTTCAAGTAAAATTTCCGTGTTTTCCCTAATCGTTTGTGGATTTTCTCCTAACATATTCACGTCATCCGCATAGACAAGAAGCTGATGTAACCCGTTCAATTCCAAACCCTGCCTGTTATCCTGAACTTTCCTAATGGCATATTCTAAAGCGAAGTTAAAAAGTAAAGGTGATAGTGCATCTCCCTGCTTTAGCCCGCAGTGAATTGGAAAAGGATCAGATAGCAACTGACCTATACGGACTCTGCTGTATGTTTCACTGAGACACATTTTAATTAATCGAACTAGTTTCTTGGGAATACCAAATTCAATAAGAATATCATATAATACTTCCCTCTTAACCGAGTCATATGCCTTTTTGAAATCTATGAATAACTGATGTACTGTACCCTTATACTCCCATTTTTTCTCCATTATCTGTGGAATACAAAAAATCTGATCAATAGTCGATCTATTACGCCTAAAACCACACTGATGATCCCCAATAATTTCATCTACGTATGGAGTTAATCTTCTCAAAAGAATATTGGACAAAATTTTGTACGTCAACAAAAGTGATATTCCTCGAAAGTTACCACAGTTGGTTTTGTCCCCCTTCTTAAAAATAGGTACAATTATGGACTCCTTCCATTGTTCTGGTACAATTTCCTTTTCCCAAATAGCAAGTACAAGTTTATAATTTTCGCTATATAATGCACTTCCACCCTCTTGTATTAATTCTGCTGGAATTTTATTATTATTATTATTATTATTATTATTATTATTATTATTATTATTATTATTTACTACTATTACTACGAAAATCATCATCGTCAACATCCTGAGGGGGAAGGGCTGTGCTGAAGTTCTCCGTGCAATCACGGATGTTATGAGCAGATCAGAACATTGTTTAGCACAGGGTGGCGGACATTTTGAACACTTATTATGAAGAGTGTACGTACATAAACAACATACAGAATTTCTCAGAAGATACCATTTTGTTGTTTTGTGAGTAAACAATAAAAGTTAGAAAAAAAAAGTTTCAGTAAAAGTTGTTTCTTTTTAAAAGTAGTTTTCAATGGCACCTTCAATGACACATGTTCTCATCTGAAATTTCGAAGTTGACCACAGGTACCCCTAGTTCCGGTTTGTTACGGGAAATGGTACTGCCACCAATCGATACTTTACATAGGTTTTTGCAGAGTCGATCGTGGTTTTTGTTAACAGAATTTTTTTATGAACAACCAGTATCATATAGTTTTCGTGAAAAAAGGCTGATACGGGTGGTCTGAAACACCTGGTATATATATATATATATATATATATATATATATATATAATATAGTAGGTTATTTTACGACGCCTTATCAACAGCTTAGGTTATTTAGCGTCTGAATGAGATGAAGGTGATAATGCCGGTGAAATGAGTCCGGGGTCCAGCACCAATAGTTACCCAGCATTTGCTCGTGATGGGTGAGGGAAAACCCCGGAAAAACCCTCAACCAGATAACTTTCCCCGACCGGGAATCGAACCCGGGCCACTTGGTTTCGCGGCCAGACGTGCTAACCGTTACTCCACAGGTGTAGGCTGGTATATATATATATATATCAGGTACCCCAATGTAATATAAACTCATAACAGTGACATGGCATGGCTTGCCTTGACGTGACATGGTCAATTCCCAAGTTAGTTCTCATATCTAATGAGAAGAAAGACGTAGGCCTAGTTCCATGTCAGAAGTTTATCTCCTCATTTCGGTGCATATTAAATTATTTCAATAATCAACTACACTAAAATAGCCGTCTTACTAGCTCAGTTGGTAGATGGCTTACAAAAATCACGGACCCGAGTTCAAATTTTGACGACGACGAAGTTGTATTTGTGGTTGACAAAACCAAAATTGTGAGGGTTTTTCTCAAGATTCTTCCATTTTCCTTTATTATTCCATCAACACTCCTGACAATTCCCTTTCTACTATCATCTTCGTCTCGAAAAATTGGGCATCTCCTGTGTTTGCGTGACGCAGAGGGCAGTGAATTTTAAAAAACGATAGAGAGATAATTTTTTTGTCCTGTTCTCAGATTTACAGCACACAAATGAAGCTGTATCTGATACAAGACTCCACACAAAATCTGTCAACCATTTCTCGGCCTTATTGAATTTTTACGCAAAAGAACTTCTTCAGGTGAAAACGTTGTTAAATAGTATCGATATGCTGCTACTGCTACTGCTCCTGCCACTGCCGACGCCGCCATCATCGTCAACACCACCACCATCACCATCACTACTATTACTCGATTATTATCTGGCCCCATAAATCCCTCCAATTGCATATCTATAAAAAAACTTAAATCGCAAAGATAATGCACAAACGTTGGCATTCAAGCGAAACATATTCTGTCGCCATTGCAATCTACATGTAGTACATTTTTGGAAGTTAAGGGAACACCATGGTGAAAAATTAAGAAAATCCACTTAAAATTTTATTGTGACTCTAGAAGAGATAATTAGTTTATATTCCCATGATTATTTTTAAGTTTTTGAGTCGATATGAACTAAAAGTTTTGAAAACTTTCACCTAAAGAGATTTTTTAGTGACGTCAATATGAAATATATTTTAAAAATATAATTTCAAAACTATTAGCCCTAATGGCACCAAATTTTGTACAGATGGCAGTATTGTAGATATGTTTATGTAGTTTAAAATTCATAAATTTTGAATGAAAATTGTAGAATTTTTAAAACTCACATAAGGTCACTTTAATCCCGATCTACTGTAGAATTCCCTGTGTGTTAGGCATTCCAATATGCATGCATATAAGAGGGTTTGCCTGGTTTCTTTGTATTTTAATGACAATATAATAATATACAACTCGCAACCGAAGCGTTTCTGCACATGTATTTCTATTCTTAAATTAGTTCTTATGCTGTATTATACCGACCCTAAAAGTAATGTAAGATAATATAATTATAAGAGTTGCGCTCGGGTGCGGGTTCGATCCCGCTTGAGCTGATTACCTGATTGGGTTTTTTTCGAGGTTTTCCCCAATGCTTGCATCGGCCTTGACTCCTTGTCACGTGTGTTAAGTGCTTCCCCCAATTCAACGCAACAGAAGAAATACTGCAGCTGCAGTGTCCGCAGTCAGCATAAGTTATTATATCTCATAAGTGAAGACGTAAAAACGTCGAAAGTAAAACAAAGCAAAGTATTGTGGCGGCAGGCCGGAATATTCTGGTCGTGTCGGAGAGTTGCGCACGCATCTAACGAGAGGAAGGCGCGGGGAAATGGAAACTCGAGCTTCAGTAGGCGCTGTAGCGCGGCACGGAGGAAGGGGAAAGAAGACTATTGTGACTGCGCGGAGCGGAGAGAGCAGGGGAAACATCTGGAAGCAGATCTCTCTTGACGATTCCGAAAACCACGCGAATCGAAGATTTCAGAACGTGTGATTTAATGATAAAAGCGAGTGAGTCTTCGGAAGTCAGTCAGTCTTCAGTCACCCTTCAAGTCTTGTCTTGGACAGCGGCGACGTATCCAGAGGATTTGGGTTCGACGTGCAGTGAACTTGAGTGAGTCCGTAACTGTGGCAGTGGCCAGGCGAGGGCTACATATCCGGAAGACCTGAGTTCGATGTGCAGTGAACTTGAACAGTGAGCTAGAAGAACTAGCCAAGGCGAACGAACTGTAAACTGAGAACTGACAGTTTTGTTCTGCACATAGTGCTTTGAGAACATTAGTTGAAATTAGGAGTACATTGTTGTTCTTCTCAATAATACACATGTATTGTCATTGTCGTCGTGTGGAGTGCAATAACGACTATTGTGTTGCTGTGTTGAGTGGAATACCCATTGTTGTAGGGTGAATTATTAAGAATAAACATCACATTGTTGACAGGTGTGATGGTTAAAGTAGAAATAAACGTTACAGTATTTTGCGATAGATAGTGACTGAGTTTGGTAACAATGTATTTTCCACAGACGGAAGTATATTATTATTTTGTATGTATTGTACTATTAAAATCGTGGCCATTTCTTTTAATTTTAATGTCATACATTCAGAAATGTAAGGTCATTTTTCTATGAATTTGAACAGTTCAAGAAAATAAACTATTAGCGACAAGCTCATTCCCAACATGATAAAGAAACTGAATTGATGCAAAACGGGTTATCACTTTTACAGCGCTATTTTTGTATATAACTCTGCATAACTGGTAACTACAACGAACAAAGAAAAATAAGAGTATGACGAGAACTCAAAGTACCGGTACATTTCTGTTGCAGGAGTCTGTTGTACAATGGCCGCAGCAATATGCAGGCTTGGGGACTCATAGTTCTACTTATCTCCAAAGCTGCAGGACAGTTGAATGTCGAGGAGATGGAAGAGGATGAAGCAGCTGGCGTGCTACATAGGTAAGCAATGAGCTGGTGGATTACAACAATCACACTTTTAATAGGATTACTGCAGTGTTAATGGACATGAATACGCTTTTAAAAACGTTGACTGTTCCATCTTGTAGGGTACATATACCCAACTTCGTGATACTAAGGATTTGTTTTGGAAAAATCACACATGATTAACATGGATACTGTTTTAATTTGCTTCACTGCCTATACATACTAAGTTATTTGACCATTCTGAAATCTGATTCCCAAAATAATGAAGATAATGAAGGTATAATTAAACCAAAAAGAAAATATGTTACGTGTACCTTACTTTTTGATACCTATTTCCGTAATAGTCAATGTTCCAGCCACAATATATTTTTATTCTCTTGATAATCCATGTTGAATCTTTCGTACACTACTTTTAACACTTGAATATAAAAAATTGATTAAATGGCGATCTTACTCGTGTTAATTATGTAAGCATGTGTGGCTTACAGCTGTTTCGGTGCTACTTGACACCATCCTCAGAGCCTATTAGATCTCGGTGCTATCTCAACTTCGCTGCCTGTTGTGTGGGTGCGTTCGTGTGATGAGGATATATATATATATATATATATATATATATATATATATATATATATATATTTATATTACCTCACTCATTGCATTATCTCTTTAACATGACCTCACTCACAGACGAAATAGTAGGCTGTATATTAACAACTAGAGCAATTAGAACTACTAGCGCTCGTCTCTTGCTTTCATGGGACGCAAATTTAACTTGGAGGCATAATACCCATAGTCACTTCATGGATTTTAATTA
The DNA here is from genome assembly GCF_040183065.1 of Periplaneta americana. Lineage (NCBI taxonomy): Eukaryota > Metazoa > Arthropoda > Insecta > Blattodea > Blattidae > Periplaneta > Periplaneta americana. The sequence continues at coordinate 34,170,715 of NC_091132.1, read as the reverse complement.
CATCCTACTGTACATATTGTTTAATTCTATAAACCAAAGCCATTAGTGATTAATTCTTTATTTCGGATGAAAAGATAAAAAAATTATAGTTTTCCAAATTAAAATTCTCCAGTTTGCCATATTCATGGACAATTTCAGCTTTATAGTTGATGCTGAAAATGAACTTCTCAGAGGACGTTCCAACTTCCACTTCATATTTCGACAAAATTAAGTGAACTCTAACATCAAGTTTAAGGGAAAATGAAATAATGATTTTATTCTCAGTAATTTTCTATCAGCTGTTTCGAAAATTCCCATTGTTTCAGAATTGTAATGCAGTGGAACCATCATAGAAATTAGGAAGTGTGAAAATGGAAAGAAAAATGTCTTGCGATGTCTTGCAAAATGAGACAACTTTCTGTATTACAGAACAACTCACATGGGCTGTACTTTTTTATTAGGTTATTTTACGATGCTCTATCAACATCTTAGGTTATTTAGCGTCTGAATGAGATGAAGGTGATAATGCCGGTGAAATGAGTCCAGGGTCCAGCACCGAAAGTTACCCAGCATTTGCTCATATTGAGTTGAGGGAAAACCAGGGAAAAAATCTCAACCAGGTAACTTGCCCCGAGCGGGAATCAAACCCGGACCACCTGGTTTCTCGGCCAGACGCGCTAACCATTACTCCACAGGTGTGGACACATGGGCTGTACTACATTTTATGACCTCACTCAATCTCTTTGAGTAGCTACTGTATCGAATGTAATGATAAGGCAGTTTCTTATTTAATGACATGGGCAAATAATAATAATAATAATAATAATAATAATAATAATAATAATAATAATAATAATAATAATAATAATAATAATAATGGATTATTTTAACTGGCAGAGTTAAGGCCATTCGGCCTTCTCTTCCACTCAACCAGTATGATAGAAAATTACTACAATGCTGTGAATATAATTAATACAATACAATACAATACAATTCAAAGCAATACAATACTACAATACAAGACAATATAATACATAATTAATATAATACAATGACAACTCTTTTCATCTTCACAACACCAATAAAATAATTATGTAATAATAATAATAATAATAATAATAATAATAAAAATTGTCATACTTAAATTAAATTAAATTATTAAACTCGATCACAATTATAACTTCAATTTGACTGCGCCCGTAAGAAATCGTTTAGCCTTTTCTTGAAAGTGGTTATTGTCTGGCAGCCCCTAATCTTCTGAGGTGGAGAATTCCATTCACGGGGGCTGAGACAGTAAAAGAGGATGAATAATGGGATGTTCTACGGACAGGAATTGCTAGGATTTGGCTCTCCTGTGACCTGGTGTTTAGATTGTGATTGGAGGATAAGTAGTTAAACCGGGAACGAAGATAATTTGGAGTAGAAGTGTGGAGAACTCGAAACAGAAGAGAGAGCGAATGAAGTGTTCTATGGTTACTAAGTTGCAGCCAGGATAAAGATTTGAACGAATAAGAAGGTAATAGGCCTATATTAGTGAACAATGTTGGAATGAGAACAACAGTAGATATGGCATACTATGAGAAAATGTGTTCCATATTCATAGCTATCACAGTGAATGTAACAGTATGGAAATATTACTGGGATGTAATACAAAATCCACTTGCTTTACAGTCAGCGTGCACTTGCCGAAGTCACACAGATGATTCGAACCTATCACCTAGTTCACAAGTCCATGGTGAACATTTACCCTGGCATGTACCCGGAAGCATCTATACTCAATAACATGATATTTGGGAATAAGATTGCACTACTGAGTGGGGACTACATCCTGGCCAATGTGAGTGGTATACTCGCAAATATGCGAAATCATGAGGTATGTGTTTTAATCATATCTTGGCTTTGTGGCGATTGCGCTAATATAGGTAATCATAATATATTACTTCATGTCATTAATGTGTCTATAATAGTTTCCAAGGCTTGTCATTAGAATTGAGGTTTGTGAGTTTAAACAACTGAGGAAAGTGGATTTTTGAGATCACTAAAAGATCATAAGCATCGTAGACATATGAAATATGTGAAAATTGACACAAATATGTTTGTAGTGATAGCCCTGACTCTGTTCAGAGTGCAAAAGCCATTCTGGTACTAATTATTAAATTTCAAGGCGTTTTTGCATTGATTTCTACAATTAAGGAAAGACCAAAACTGTTGGCGGAAATTCAGTCCTACAATAAAACATGACACTCACAATTCTGGTAATTCTTTTGATCCTGAGGTACTGCAAATAATCTAGGTTAAGTTTAATAAAACTAAATACTTACTGCAGACTGGTATGAAATATAATAAGATAGTAGTAGTAGGTAATAATAATAATAATAATAATAATAATAATAATAATAATAATAAAATATATTTTGGTTGCCAGAGTTAGGGCCATAAGGCCTTCTCTTCCATTCAACCAGCAAAAAAGTAGACATAGACTACATATGAATGAACTTATAAGCTACAAAGAAGACAATAAATTTAGATAAGTCTATACAAGACTTACTTATGAATTAAACAGTAAAACACTATTCACTATTAATTAAACAATGAAATACAAACTGTAGCAAAATTAAACTAATATACATAGAATGTTAGATAATATGAAGAAATTACAGTACCGGTATTATGATACAATTGTGAAGATACAATGCTATCAGGTTGCATGTCTAAAGAACGAGGTTACAATGTAGGCAATATTATGAATATACGGTATCTAAATAAAATATCGAGAAAACCAGCTTGCAATAAGTGTCCCGTTTTTTTATTTTGTAAACTACACTACATTGTTTACTCTCTGTGAATTAGATTTAAACATAAGTGCAGCTTAAATGATACCTCTGATACTGGTACATATCTCATTGTCAGATTAGCCATTTCCATGATATGAAATGGCAACATAAAATGAGAACCACCAGAGCCTCCACTGTCGAAAAGGTATTTTGGTAAAGACCGCTAGATGGAAGTACAGTTGCAAGCTATTATTCATGCAATTCCATAAATGTTGTAATGTGACTTCTTTTGCAGTCGCTAGATGGCAGCATATTGTAATGTATTTTATTATATTTATTAACATTTCATGATATTCATACATTGCTTCACAGCTAGAATATGGAACAAGCCAAAAAACTTAATATCACTATAAATTCTTAATTTATAGTCACAGTCTAGTTGAAATATATACAGAAAAAGTTTACAATATAGTCTACTAGTGCAACACAAAGTTTTATTATCAATTTCATGAATCATTGTTGAATGTCATGAATTCACCTACAGAATAGAAAGTGTGAGAAATTAGGTACTTCTTTAATTTGGCCCTAAATAATCTTATGTTTTGAGTTTCATTTTTTATATCGATAGGGAGGCTATTATAATTGATAAAAGTGGTTGTCTTGAAAGCCCATTAGGCTGATTAATCTGTTATATGAGATCAGGAATGGTACCTAATGCTACTAGCTCAATGACCAATTTTATTGTCAATACTTTCAATGAAAATATAATTCATTTCATTCAAATATAATAAAAAATTGTAGCAGATGTATTAAAAGAGGAAAACGAAGTATCTAATTAATGTGTTTAATAGGCAGTATATTTTGTGGTTGAAAGTCAATTAATTTTTTTAAACATGTTTCTGAATACTATGTTTCATTGTTGTATATGTGGTATGGGTTTCTCAGAGTATAACATATTCCTGTCCTGGAAGGGCAAAGAGTAGATGACTGTCAAAGTAGTCACAGATGGGTTTCAAGGTTGAGAGTATATCATATTCCTAAGACAATATTAAAAGCTATAGAATTTCGTGTTAGGTTAATTTTCTTTCTTTCTGTAAAGAAGCTATTCTTTTTAACTTAAAATGTTTAACAACAGGTTCCACAATCTGCGACAAATTTACCAGCTGAATGACAGCACTGTAAACACCATTGATAAGTAATTAAAAACATCGTATAAGGTGAATGCTTAGCACAAAGAGCTACAATTTTAGAAAAAATGTTTATCATTTTATTACCGGTATAATGTTGAAATTGATAAATTTACTGTCTCTGTTGCATGTCCAGCAGATTCTTTAGCACTTGCTCCAAATTTTGAACCACTTACCCGGCCCCGGAACAATTTTTCCCTTGAAATTATTCAAATCTGCTTTACAGGGAGCTTTACCTGAAAGACTAGATTTGCATAATTATATACGTTACAGTGTACATTAACATAAAACCACAATTCCAAGTCACACAGAGACTGTGTGCACTCGATGTGGGTCTCTGGCATTTCATCAGCCCACGCGAGTTGTGTGGATATAAAGGGAAAGGTTGGGACAGTGTCGGGTGGAGTTCCCGGGTAGCTCAGTTGGTAAGAGCGCTGGTACGTTCAACCAGAGGTCCCAGGATCGATACCTGGCCCCGGAACAATTTTTCCCTCGAAATTATTCAAATCTGCTTTACAGGGAGCTTTACCTGAAAGACTAGGTTTGCACTTAGATGATTCTCCAACAGCCTAACAGGATACATTTCTAGGGACTATGTCAGTCATAATTCGATTTCACTAGAGCTGAAATTTTAAAGAATTTACGTATCACTATTTTAAACCATAAAAAATATTACATTAGGTAAGTATTTTTCTTCTCTTCAATGTTAGGCCTTATGGCCTGTTACGACCTCACAGCTGAATTTTTAATCCAATGTTTCATTGGGCGACCTAGAGATCTCTTCCCGTTTGGATGATAGTGAAACATGGCTTTTGGGATTTTGTTTGCACAGACGTGATGCACATAATTTATCAATTTGTTCTGATAATGCTGTTATATGTGATTCATTATAGGTTTTAATTGTAATTCTTCCATTAGATCCTCATTGCATTTATGATCCCATTTGGTATATCCTGCTGTTTACCTCATACTTTTCATTCCATTAGCCTTATTATTACGATACATTAAGTAAAGGAACCAAAGATGCCAAACTATACATATGAAACAGAAGTTTTCATTGTCAGATACTGGACCTCATAGGTCATTCACTTCGTGACTTGGCTGAGGGGGAATTTATTGGTCGACGGGACCAGCAGAACAATCCCTTGCCATCTCCGCAAGGGGTCCGTGATGCTGCACAGGATTGGACGCACCGCAATGTTCTCTCTGCAGGCAACCTACTGGGCAGGGCGTGCCAAGGGACACTCAAGCTGGCAGGTCACGGAAGGGAGCTGCAGGAACAAGGCTACAACTTCGGAAAGCATCTAATACTAGCCTGGCAGGTAAATACGAGCAAAACAAGTACTCAGTGCAGAACTGGTAGGTAACTGTGAGCAAATTAGAGCATTTAAACAAATCCATACCAGTCTGGCAGGTAAATATGAGTACTTAAAACATTTGATTCTAGATTAGTAGGTAAAAATATGCGCCATTAAATCACTTCACACCAGCCTGGTAGGCTTAAAGCACTTGGCACTAGATTGGTAAACAAATATATGAGCAGGTAATGTACTTTGCACTACTCTGGCAATTACTGCAAACATGGGCAGTTAAAGAGTTTGGCACTAATCTGACAGATAAATATGATCAGTTAAAGCATTTTTCACTAGTCCAGAAGGTCAATATAAGTAGTGTAAGCACTTGGAATTAGTCTGGTAGGTAAATATGAGCAGTTAAAGCACTTGGCATTAATCTGGCAAGTAAATATGAGCAGTTAAAGCATTTGACATTAGTCTGAGAGCTAAATATGAGCAGGCATTAGTCTGGCAGGTAAATATGAGCAGTTAAAGCATTTGGCATTAGTCTGAGAGCTAAATATGAGCAGGCATTAGTCTGGCAGGTAAATATGAGCAGTTAAAGCATTTGGAATTAGTCTGAGAGCTAAATATGAGCAGGCATTAGTCTGGCAGGTAAATATGAGCAGTTAAAGTACTTGGCATTAGTCTGAAAGGTAAATATGAGCAGTTAAAGCACTTGGCATTAGTCTGGTAGGTAAATATAAGCTGTTAAAGCACTTGGCATTGGTCTGACAGGTAAATATGAGCGGTTAGAGCACATGGCACTGATTGAAAGGTAAATATGTATGTATGTATTTATTAATACTACAATTGGTATACACCCGGTGGCAGTGATATATAATATACAAAAATACCATTACAATAATTACAGCAATTAAAAAAATAACATAAACGTAAATTTACTTCTAACTATAAATAAATAGATGCAATAAACCAGGACTATAAATGAAAACTATGCTATAATAACACCTACAATAAGCAAAAGTAAACCTAACTTATAAGTATCGGTACTTCTATTTCACCCAACTATTACCAATTTAAGTAATTACATATCACCTTAATTATTTACATATCAACTTAATTACATATCATCTTAATTACATATCACCTTAATTTATTTACATATCAACTTCATTGCATATCATTTTAATTAATTACATATCAGCTTAATTAATTACATGATACAACTTAGATAATTACACTGCACCTACAATTACATTTTCAGTCTAATCTTCTCAACCTTTCCTTAAATGTATTGATTTTGAGAAGACCACCCTGAAAGATTGCCGCAGGTAAGCTGTTCCAGTCTACTATTGTGCGGTTAACAAAGGAAAATTTTGCCATGTCCCTTCTTTGTTTTCTGCATTTAAACTTCCTAATATGATCAGCCCTGCCTAAGTATGATGGTGTTACTAACCTAGCATTGATGTCGGTCCATATTTTGTGTCCCATTTGTGCCTTAAACAATGGGGTGAGTCTTGATTTGAGAAATTCCCACCCTAAGTCTTTTACTATCTCTTCACCATGTCCCTTTCCCATTTTGACATATTTTGCTGCCTTGTGTTGGACCTTTTCTATTGAATCAATTTGGTTTTGTCTGTACGGATCCCAACCTACTGCTCCATATTCCATAATTGGGCGAAAAAGGGTTTTGTACTCTAATTCTTTTGACCTTCAGTTAGATTTCTTCAGAATACGCAGAGAAATGTAGTGCTTTCCAGGCTTTCCTTGTGGAATTAGTGACTTGTTCCTCCCAACCCAGTTTGTTACTTAAATATATACCTTGGTATTTACAGTATTCACTTGTGGCACCGATGTACCATTAAATGAGCAATTAAAGTACTCGAGCAATTAAAATACTTGATACTAAACTGGCAGGAAAAATACGAGCAAGACAGGCACTTCGTACTAGTCTGGCAGGTAAGTACGAGCAAAGAAACCACATGGCAACAGTTTGGCAGATAATTGTGAGCAAATTAAGAACTAAGGCACTCAGCACTATCCTGTCAGATACCTAACTATGAGCAAAAAAGAAACATCTGGCAATAGTTTAGAATATAAATGTGAGCAAATGAAGCAGTCAGCGCTAGTCTAGTAAGTAAATATGAGCAAACAATACATTTGACAATAGTCGGGCAGGTAAATGTAAGTAAAGCAATTGGTGCAAGTTTAGTTAATATGAGTAAGCCAAGTACTTTACACTAATTTGGATAATAAATAAAATACAGACACTTGGGACTAGTTTGGAAGGTAAATTCGAGCAATTATAGCACTTGACACTAGACTGATAGGTAAATATAAACATTTAAACCATTTCAGATCAGCCTGGCAGATAAATATAAGAAATTAGAGCACTTGAGGCATCTAGACTGATAAATAAATATGAACAGTGAAAGCATTTCGCACTATTCTGGCAGATAAATATGAGCAGCACTTTTTACTAGCTCAATAGATGAATATGAGTATTTGAAGGACTTGACACTATTATGTTAGGTAAATATAAGAAATTAAAGCACTTGGGTCTACTGTGGTAAGTAAATATGAACAAAGAAAGGATCTAGCAATAGTCTGGCAGACATATGTAAACAATTAGAGCATTTGCCATTGGTTTGACGATAAATATGAGCAAAGTAAGCTATGACAGTATCTGGCAGATAAAAACGAGCGAAGTAAATCAATAGTCTGGCAGATAAATACGAGCAAGTACTGTAAAGCACTAGTATGGCCGACAAATATGAATAAGACAGTAACTTGACACAAGCAGGGCATATAAATAAGAGCAAGACAAACAAGATATTTTTGTTCTGTCATTTTCTATTTCGACATACAGGTACTGGCTTTTATCTTCTGCTATTACTTAAAAAGCCAGAAATAAGCAGTAGCTCTCCCAGTCACAAATATAATGGACCTGTTTCTCATTCTTGGCAATGGAGTGGATATTTATCTCTGTGGTACAGGTATTGCATGTGTGTATCCCTTTATATTGTATAATTTCTATATTTCATAACACATAGCCATGCATAGGAAGACAGAATGAGAAAGAGCATAAGGATTCTGCATACCTTGTGTCCAAGATACCGTATAGGAAAAAAGGAGTCTCAGATTAATGTTATGATGAACATGTGAAAACATTCAATTTTAAATAAAGAGGTATGTAACTTGTTTTCAGGCCTGTGTTGACTTAGAGCCCTTCATTCCCGGATCGCAGTATGTATCTGGTTCACTGTTCAATCTCACATCTGCTCCAGTACTCTTTCACTTGCAGCATGATCCCAGTTTATTCAATGAGATCGACAAGGGACTCAATTCCATCCAGAATGTCGACTTCGAAAAGGTAGGTATGTTCTTGTAGCTGATTGGTTGTTGACTAATGTCTAACTTATTATTGTTCTATCATTAGTCATGTTGTTTGGTATTGTAAACAATTTAATTTCTGAGGTTGGGGCACAAGGCACAACACATTATGCTCCATTACAGGCTGTTATCATTATGCAAAGGATAAAATGTTGTTATGTTGCAAAAAGTACACAACCTTCTGTTAGGAAGCTTTGGTAGCAAAGATAGACACAGCAAAATATGAAATGTTAGAGTTTCCAAATTGCAGAAATTAGTAATAAAAAAAAACTGTAATTTTTAAAACAAATACTAATTCTTCTCAAGTTTTATTTGTTGTAAATATCTGATATTTTTCTCGTGTTCATATGTGATTGTAATTTTCTTACATTTTATGTCTGCTGATGTAAGTAGTATTTTTACTCATATTTCTCCAGATACACAGTATCGTGTCCAAGGGACCTGGTATCTTCTTAACTAAGCAACTTCAAAAAAATCACTCACAGAAGGTGATGGAGGTTCTTCAAGTGTTCCAGGAGAGTGACGCCAGAACAGCTATCCGTAACATCATCATGGCAATGAGTCATTACTGACATGTTAACCGACTCATTTCTTCTGAGCACAAGCCTCAGGAGGTGAGAATCAAATTAATAAAAACATTCCTCGTCCATTTTGTTATCTTGAATAAAATGTGCAACTCTAAGTAACTACAGTCAAGATTAATCCAGTGGCAAGAAAGGCAAGCACAATACTACTAAGAACAACACATGTAAGGAAATGAAACTGATATTATTCAGTATGAGTGAATCAAACATACTGGTAATATTAGTTCTGTCATTAACATTTCAGAGCCATCCACTGAGTTAGCTCTGTGGTAGTGCGTCTGCCTCCAGACTAGCCAGTTAGGGTTTGATTCCTGGTGAGGTCAGAAATTTTCATGTAAGATTTCTACCTTGGGACTAGGAGAGATAGCGGTATACAACTTCTAACCACTAAATTGTGCACCAATATGCGTGGGTTAAATCTCAAATCTCTCTGCAGTGCATATGAAGAGAAGGCATATGTCACTGTTAATAGTGATTCGTCCATCGGATGGGGATGTTAAGCTTGGCAGCCCCCTTGGTGCTATTCGACAGGAGTAGGCTACGTGCTGGCACTGGGTTTCCCCTTCTCCCTTCTTCATCTTCGTCATCATCCTCACCCATTCCCTATATTGCACTTACACGAACACTTACACGTACACGACATAACTCTCCACACATACGAGGTGTGATCATTAAATTTCGAGACTGTGTCTGTTGTGGGCGAAGAGATCACGTGATTGACACGCGCGCACAGCAGTGACGCTAGACGACCTTGAAGAGACGCGACACAAAGTTTCAAAGCGCTGTCTTCATTGAGATCTGTGTTACACAAGGTTTTGTTAGCACGTGCATCCATGTATTTGCGAAATCATGATAGATTCGAAACTGGAGCAGGAAGCCAATATAAAATTCTTCAGGAAATCAGCAATCAAAACCATGGAATTTTGAAGCAAGCGTGCGGGAATGAAACAGTGAGTCGAGCGAGGTTTTTTGAGTGGCATTCAGGTTTCAGAACATCGCTAGAGGACAAGAGGCCAGATTGACCATATATGTTCAACTCTGCCGAAAATGTCGAAGAAAGTCCATGATAATCGACGCATCACCATCAGAGAAATTGCTGACATCGTCAACATGTAATTTGGAGGCGTTCAAATGATCCTCATGTCCACATCCAAATGGATGCTCCATGACGACAATGCGCCACTTCACAGAGGTCTCGCAAGATGCAGCTCTCTTGTTATTTATTGTATCTGTGATAGTTCTACTATTTCTTTAAAGAATTTATATTAAAGTTAAAATTAAAATTAAATTCATATTGGAAACCTTATTTGTGTGTGTGTGTGTGTGTGTGTGTGTGTGTGTGAGTACTTAATGACGAACATATAATCTATAATAAACTGTAAAGTGCTGAGAGAGTATTTTCCCTAATATCTGCTCAATGGACAAAACGATGAAATCACATGCTAACAGAGACAATCAGAGGTATCATCATGGTGAAATATAATTTCAAGGACATGTCCTGTGAACAGTTCCATAGTTATTTGTTACAAGATATAAGTTGATCCCTTCAGGCTTTTGTGCACAAAGTGGACTCCACCGATAAGTAGAGTACAGATGTAATACTGATCCAGCAACTAGTGAGAAAACTAAGGTGAGCCGTTTTTATTTTTAATTTTGTTCATACCAATTTTTAAAAAGTCCTCCTTTTTTCAGCAATGTCCTCCAATAAAATTGCTTCTCATGGTAGCTCTAGGTTTGAGTAACAGAATGATTATTGATGTAGGGTCCCGTACGCTTTTTGATAAATAGGTATGTATATAGAAATGGAGTTTTCATAACGTCTAGAATCAGTACCAAACAGGTTAGGTTTTGTTTGTTCACTTTTGGTACCTACATAGAGAAAGAGGATCAGTGACTGGTTAGATGTGATTAACCTTGGCTCTTGATATGCCTTGCATATAGCCCTACGCTTTTTGACAGACAGGTAAGTTTGCCCTGGACCTAATGTTATTGCGCAATAAGTACTATTGATAACAAGCACTTTCCTGTGTAATGCATGACGGTGGTGCCACTGGCCGTGAAAATGTCAAATAAAATGATTTTCCCGGTAAATAAGAAACGAAGATATTTGGGGCGGGCTCTAGAGTGATGTACTTTGAGGTTATTTTCAATTATTTAAAGTAAGTTTCTCCTCCCGTGCGTGAGTGTGCAGCGGCATCGAAAATACATAGCAATTACGTAATCCTATCCTATTATCGTTGGTGCGTATAGGTTTATTTCCGCTTCCTTTTTGTATTATCTGTGGAATGTGTGTAATGGCACCTTTGGGCTTTGGTGTGGAGTGTATCGCGACTTCTGTGTGACATCTGTGATCGTGACCAGCTTACGGGGAATGGGGGAGGGGCTTATTGGTGTTTGTGGGGTAACCACACATCATAATACTTACCTAAACTTATTTAACTTAGCTATATAGAAAGCAGAGGTAGTACATAAAACTGATGAAAGTAATAAGGTTTAGGGCCTAAACTTTAGGCCAATAGGTACTGCATTCCATGTGGGTGTATCAGAATAGATATAACAGCGGCCTAGAGGTAATATTGTAGAATATATGAGTGCGTATTGCATTCTGTAATGTAATTACTGGAAAAAATACCTTTCCAATTCCTGGAATAAGTTGAAACATAGTTCCTTCGCAACTAAATAGCGTACTGAAGTTAGTATCTATTTACATAATGTTTTCGGTGTAATAATTAGCCATATTCACAGTAAACAGTAGGCTACTGTAAAATACCTGGCTTAATAATAAAGACGGTATTTGGTTTATTTATACGTTACTCATTTAATATCCTGAGTCCTTTGTAATGCAATTCTTGGAAGTACTAGTGTCAGTATCTTCCGATTGTACATAAATCGCCTACATAATATCGTATACTGCAGGGTACGAATTTGTTCACTCACATTATAATATAAATTCGTTATGATTTCAGGAGAGACACAATGCGAATGCTATCATGTACGTTAGTAAAGCATGCAGAGGAGAGCGTGTAGTCTTCGTGTTATTAAACTTTCACTGTGACAAATATGTGGTGACCTCGTTACGTACCGAAGACTTTCATCGGCAGTCTTTCTCCGGCTGCTCTTCTTCGAGTTAACAGGTGCATTACGGAATATACAATATGACTTCCCATGGTCTGAAAATGTATACCAAAGTACTACTTAGAAGTTTAGGCCGATCTGTTAGTATCTATAAGGGCAGTGAACCTGTGTTTGTGGTGTCATTAGTTCAAAAGAAATGTGATACTGAAGTAATACGTTCATCAAGAGAATTTTGTACTGGAAAAATTATAAACAATGCTGCTGGAAAATTAGCACACAACCAGAAACCAGATTGGAATAAGGCAGTGTCAGAAGCTGAGAAAATAGTAGGCTATCCAACTTCATTTTTGAGTTTGAGATGGCTTCTTAGTGATGAAATTGCAAATGTAGCACTACATTTGCGTAAATTAGTTGGTTCAAATCACCCTCTATTGAAAACTGCAAAGTAAGTATAAAATGAAGTTAAATTTTAAATACACTCCTTAGATGTGACATGATATAGGCCTATATGTGAAAATGAATTTATTCTCCCTATGTAGGTCTACAAATTCGTTACAATTTGCATGAATCAAACTAACCAAAACCCATTAAGTAGCTCACCGATTTTAATTATTAGGCCTATGTGTCAGAATGTTGTGTATAGTCCCTACTTAACATCAACAAACTTGAAAGGAACCCACACATAGCTCACTAATTTTAATTGTTTTGTGTCAGAATGTTGTCATATATCCCCTGCTTAACATTATTATTATTATTATTATTATTATTATTATTATTAACATCAGTAAACATTATTTAAAGGATTTATCCACCCTTACAAACATTTGGGTGAATCTTCGATGCCGCAACACACAACATATGAGGGGGAGGGAACGTAGGCTTACTTAAATTATTGAAAATAACCTCAAAATTGTAGCACACAACCCTAAAGACATGATGTGAACATTGTACATGCCACAAACCCAGCTACTCTGCTCCATATGGGCTATGTTTGTTCTGATAGCCTATACCTGACCGATGATTTTCTGAGACATTTTCACAAGAAATCATCACCTACCAGTGGTACCACCATTATGTCACACTACGCAGGAAAGCAATTCCGTTTTTTTAGCCTATGATAAATCAATTTGTGTACTTATCTAACAATAGTCTCATATGCAAGGCATACTAAAAGCCTGAACAAACCTAATCTGTCACTGATCCTCGACTTTACGAAAACTCGTTTAGGCCTATTTATTTTTCCAGATATATACTGTATGTAAGCCAATATTTGTAAAGTTGTACCATCTCTCAGTTTTATTTCATCATGAAAAAACACAAAAAAAGGTCAGATGACAGTCCTGTGTGTGGTGCATAGCAACATGGTGGAGTCAATAATTCTTGTTAGGAACTTAAGGATGTAATGAGGGCATATTATCAAAGCAAGAATAAGTAAGGTAAATTTAACTTATGCCCCTTTAATCCTTATTAAAGACTTAGGGATGTAGTGAGGACAACTGTCATAGAGATGAGGAAACAAGACCTGGCATGTCAGTTGTGTGATAGGGGAAAAAAATGAGCTATCAGAAAGAGAGTTTGTTTCATGATGGTTAATATATGAATCTATCAACATGAAAGTTAATCTCAAACTAAAACCTGTCTTCCCCCTCCATACCCATTGCTGATATAGCCATGGCACATGATATGGTGGATATGAGGAGTTAGATGGAAGATGAAATCTCTTAGCTGGATAATAAAATCTCCATAAAAATCATCATACTGTTTCTAACATATTAAAAAACTATATTGAAAAACATAGGTCATTCGAAAATTAGTGGTAACATTGCTAGTATTCAGCTCCCCTAGCAGTGACTAATGTAAGCTGGTAATGAGCTGGAGTGGTGCCTGATATGTGTTGGTAAATTATAAGGTAACCTCATTTATACTCTATATGCAGTGGTTGTAATAATAAGATTATCTGCAATGTCCTTATGTTAAAAAAAAATATATATAGACAAAAGTAGGACCCTATCAAAATTCTGTTTATTGTTTAAGATTATGATGACATATTAATCATTCTGTTCCAACTGGAATGCATATGGATTCTGCATATTAGTCACTTTTTGAACACCATTTATGACCAGTAATGTGCCAGAAGCATCGAAATTTCTTGAACTCCCATCTCACTGTGCTTCATGATGACACTCATTGTCATATGACTGCTGAAACGGTTAATTTACATAACAGATAGAACTGGGAAATTCTAAAACATCCTCCATATTCTCCGGAGATGGGTTGCTGTGACTATGACCTTTTCTCTGAGATGAAAGAATTACTGAGAGGGATATGCTATATAGCAGTCAGTTAGAAGCTTAGAGCAAAATGACACTGTGGATGGCATCTGTTGTCTTCCAGAGATGTGGTGATGGGTACATGATACTGAGGAGGTTACTTTTAAGAATTGTAATAATGTCAATTGTGAATAAATAAATTTGTGACCTTAATTAAGGTATTCTTATTGAATTTGGTTCCAAGAAAATAGTTCAACTACTAATTAAAATATGTCTCAGTGAAACGTACAGCAGAGTCTGTATAGGCCAGTTTCTGTCAGATGCTTTCCCAATTCACTGTGGGCTAAAGCAAGGAGATGCACCAACACATTTACTTTTTAACTTTGCTCTAGAATATGTCATTAGGAAAGTCCAGGATAACAGAGAGGGTTTGGAATTGAATGGCTTATATCAGCTACTTGTCTATGCGGATGACGTGAATATGTTAGGAGAAAATCCACAAACTATTAGGGAAAACATGAGAATTTTACATGAAGCAAGTAAAGAGATAGGTTTGGAAGTAAGTCTCCTGACCAGAATATTGTCGAAATGGAAATATAAAAATTGGAAATTTATCCTTTGAAGAGGTGGAAAAATACAAATATCTTGGAGCAACAGTAACAAATATAAATGACACTCGGGAGGAAATTAAATGCAGAATAAATATGAGAAATGCCTGTTATTCGGTTGAGAAGCTTTCTTCATCCAGTTTGTTCTCAAATAAAGCTGAAAGTTAGAATTTATAAAACAGTTATATTACCAGTTGTTCTGTATGGTTGTGAAACTTGGACTCTTACTTCGAGGGAGGAAAAGAGATTAAGGGTGCTTGAGTATAAGGTGCTTAGAAAAATATTTGAAGCTAAGAGGGATGAAGTTACAGGAGAATGGAGAAAGTTACACAATGCAGAACTGCACGCATTGTATTCTTCACCTGACATAATTAGGAACATTAAATCCAAACGTTTGAGATGGGTAGGGCATGTAACATGTATGGGTGAATCCAGAAATGCATATAGAGTGTTAGTTGGGAGGCCGAAGGGAAAAAAACCTTTGGGGAGGCCGAGACGTAGATGGGAAAATAATATTAAAATAGATTTGAAGGTGGTGGGATATGATTGTAGAGACTGGATTAATCTCGCTTAGGATAGGGATCGATGGTGGGCTTATATGAGAGTGGAAATGAACCTCCAGGTTCCTTAAAAGGCCTAAGTAAGTATCACCACTAATTTTGAATTACCGATACTTGTATATTTATATGTGTATGAGTGTTTCTAGGTTTATGGTCTATCAAAAAAATAAATAGGCCTATGTCACATAATCCCTATTCTTTTAGCTGACTGGCATGGATAGTGCCAGTGAAAGCTTCGATGGGCCAGTGGCACTCACCATATCTAGTCTTCTGTCCCCCCCTTTCCACACAAATATTGAAACTGTAGCTAAAAGTTATCTAAGAGAACTTTCAATAATTTTTACTATTACATTCAGCTCATTTCACTTTAGCAATTGCTTCACAACATCTCTAGTCATTTATTACTATAGGTATCCTACAAGCAAAACTCAGCTCTGATTTCTCGTGGCGCGCATGCTATACTCCTCTTACGCAAGTAGGCGTGAGAGCATGCTAGGAAAAGGAGCATATGTCATCTTTGCGAGACAGTCACGCCCGCTGGTTTCTGCGCACTGAGTTTTCCTTGTTGGATGCCTATAGGCATACTAAAGAGAAAATATTCAAGTTTTCATTTGTTAAATTTATCGGACACCATGATCTGTACCTATATATGAATACAGGTATTCCAATGTGGGGGAAGGCATTGGATACCATTAATGAAAAAAGATTTTAGCTGCTTGGCGCACATGCTTTTTTCATTTTACGTGATTCGGACTAGCGGATATGTTGAACTGTATTTTATTTTAATAATTTTGTTGTTACCTAAGCAGCAGATTTTGATATCCTTGATTGTATTAATATATGTACTAACTTTCTCGAATTATTACTTTTTAATTAGGCACCATTCTAGCCCAACTTTTCTTTTGATACAACATGCCTTTTCTGTAGTTTTATATTTATTGAGAGCTGATGTTACTGCACAAAATTTTCTCATATTATACTCTTGGCATCTCTCTAGCAAGAACTTAAAGAGGGTAGGCTATTCATAGCAGCATGACCACCACAAAAAAACTAATACACAACAAAGTTGCTGATGAAAATGATTATCATAATGGGATAATATGACTTTGCATTACCTTTATCACATGTAATAAAGTTAAACTATTATCCAAAACATACAATTTTTCTTAATGACTGCTTGATGTGTAATTTAAATTTTGCGACGTCTTCCTCTCCAGTCCATGAGAAAACAGTTTACGTTCAATACAACATGGATATTAATTTCCAAATGAAGGTATGGAACCAAGTAATATGGAAGATCCAGAACTGGTGTCTTATACTGCTAAAGCCTGGCTTTGTCTCAGTGACAATATCTACTGGAGTTCAACAAATCCGCATGCTTGTGACCAGCGTATGTAGGATAATTGAGCTGTTGTTTCACAAACAAGCAGCGAATTCTGATGGTATTTAAATATCCAACATATCCCTGTGCCAGCACTTTTAAATGACCCCTCCCCTCCCCTACAAACAAATTTTTGTGAGGTGACAGCATAAGGCAATGCTCTGACATAGTGACATCTGTTTTTTTACTATGAATCATAGATGAAATGGAGTGTCGAATGGTTAAGCATTCACATCGATATTACAGTTGGTTTTCTAGATAAAAAATCACAAATTTAAACATGCGTGCATGGGTGTGAGAGTACTATAACTACTGCTGAGTTCTTGGCAATTTAAATGCCAGGCATACTATACTTCGTTCCATGATGTCTGACATGTGAGAAGTAAACATTGCCAGCAGAGGAGGAGAGAAGTGTAATTGCTATTCAACCAATGGCAGAGGTCTCATTCCACGCTCTCTCAAAGTTGGGCATGGGAAGGAAGCTTCAGACTGCCCAACTTTAAGTCAGACATCAAATGAGATCTCTGCCATTGGTTGAATAGCAATTATACTTCTCTCCCATGCCAGCAATGTTTACATCTCCTGTCAGACATTATGAAACGAAGTATAGTACTACCATCAGTTTTAAAGTGTCAGTAATGACATATTGACTTCGTGCTTTAATGCATTTGATAGAAAAGGCAAACTTTTCAACTCTTTTATGTAAGACAGTATATCAGAATAAAATTCGTATTGGCGTAGGTCTATTCAATATCACTAAACAAAAACTTTACCATGGTGTTGGAAATGTTTTTACAAGATGCGAGGCATGCATTCAAGAAGGGGACTATCACATCAAGATTTAAGGTAAGTTATATCTGGAAAACCAACCAGTGTTTCACAGCATTGATTACACTATGCAGCAGGGAAGTAAAATTCATCTGAGGGCCTGTATTTTCTGTACTTGTATATGGTCATTAAAATTTGAACTTAGTTTATCAAACTACACTGTCATTTTTAAGCTATACAACAGCTTGCAAACCAGTGTCGTACTGATGACTATCACTCTGCCAGTAAAACATGTGACATAACTCTAGGCGTAAAGCGAGTAAATTTGGAATTTTATTAATAGCCTATATGAAAGACAGTGTATAGAATTTTTCAAAAGTAAGAGGTACCGTAAAATGGGGCGAATAGGATTAGTGGGGGAATAGGATCAAAACTTCATTCTTGGTTATAAAGTTTGTTATAAACTGTAATTGAGCGAAGACAGTCATTGGTTACTATATTGTTCTAATAAGCAATGACTGTCTTCCCGCTCAATTGCAGTTTATAACAAAACTTTATAACCAAGAATGAAGTTTTGATCCTATTCATCCCATTTTACGGTAGCTTTAATTTTCCATATTTTCTTCATTTTCTACACCATCTTAAAAATTCTTGCAGTGGCTTATTACAGAAGAAATGAGATTTTTTTTGCATTACAATGACAACGAGTTTATTTGTTTCTTATTGTTTTGGTAGTTGTGTTATTAGTAGGCACTTTTCTATAACTTGGCCTGCAAGATCGCCAGACATTAATCCACCAGATTATTTGTTATGGGGCTATCTGAAGAAATGAGTGTTCTTGAGCAAACCTATGACAATTGGTGAGTTAAGGACTCCACTGTACAAACTGTGGCAGATATTCCAGTACATTAATTCAGAGCTGCTGTATGCAGCACTGAAGAGAAGCTATTACTTGTACAAGAACAAAATGGCGGATACCTACAACATCTACGATGAAATTACAGTAGTGGGTGGTGATGCAAAAAAAAAATTCAATTTCTTGTGTAATGTGCCAGTGTCAGAATTTTTAAGATTGTGTAGAAAATATATGCAATTAAAGTTATCTCTTACTTTTGTAAAACCCTACAGGCCATATTCATAGACATTCTTAGAGCGGGCTTCTGGTGGATCAGCGAACTAATGTTTTTCGTATTCATAAACCAGTGTTAGCGATATGATATGATATCGATCCTGTACAAGTAATTACTTGATAGCCGAGGCTAGTTTAGCACGCTCGTAGTGCGGGCTAACGAAATGTCCATGAATAGCACCATACATATTTAGTTCCTCATCTGCATCAAGATATAACTGAAAACTTCGAATCTGCACAAAGGAGAACTTGAAAGCTTAGGAGAGAAATATTAACAGTGTACCTCGTTATTAGTTCCAGGTGAGTGCCATGGATTCGGATCTAAAACAGCACAGCTTTGTTAATACAGTCTGCTACACTTTTAACTGCAAAGATGATTAGTGTTGATGAGGTATAACCATGATACTTGTAAATTAATGACCAGGAAGAAAATTTAAGAAAAATGTACAGGTATATAAAGGTGTACTTCACCGATTTTTTTTTTTATGGAGGAGGGGTCCGAAAACTTGCACTGCAGCCTGAGATTTATTGTGCTTACTACTACTGTTCTGTCATTGATTTTTTTGTCGAACAGCCATACTCCTGTATGTATAGAGCACACTGCACTGTATACTTAACTGGGTTCATGGTGTGATAACAATGACATTTGAATTAATGATGGCGAAATGAGTCCGAGGTCCAACACCAAAAATTACCCAGAAATTCTGCTTCAATTTTGGTTGAGGGAAAAACTTGAACCAGGATTTGAGCCAGACCCCACTTGTTTCATGGTCAGACTGCTAACTGTTACTTCACAGCAGTGGACTTACCGGCATTTACTCACTGGTAATAAGTAACAAAAAAATAACAATCAGGATCCGATTGTGAACAACATGGTATCTGCTACCTTCTGGTGCGGCCATTAGTGCAACAATATGAGAGAACAACAGTGACTCAAAACATATTCTGTATAATGCCATACCTCGACTTTTATCTGCATGGGATGAGAGAACGGACATGCAATTCTTCTATGTCAGATTTGCTACGTCAGAATTCACTTTGATCAGTGAACTCGTTTGTGATTTCATCAATATCCATTAGATAAGTTTCATCACAATAAACATGAATTTTATTGCTAGATTGTTCAGACGATATGGTACTGTAATGGGATGGAAGAATACTGCGACCATATTATAATTCATCAGTTTTTATGTTACCAAAAGGCGTAACATTAATTCTATTAGACATTGTGTGGAAGCAGTTTACGGCACTGTAACAGTACGAAATTAGAAGTTACTTTTGTAAAATCTGTGTCTGTTGTCATTTATTGTTATAAGATTTTTTTCCCCCCATTTCACAGATCCTGATTTAGGAAATGAATTATATTGTATATATAGGTAATTATTCTATTAAATCAAAGTACGTGTACTGTGAGTGAAGAAGCAGGATAAATAAGTGTTTTCTGGAGAGAAAAAAAAAACATAATCAAAGCGAGACTACACCTAACATAGACTCAAAACATCTTCATTTATAGGCATCCAACAAGGAAAACTCGGTGCGCAGAAACCAGCAGGCGTGCCTGTCTCACGCAGATGAAGTATGCTCTCAAGCCTACTGCAGGGGAGTAAGAGGGGTATAGCATGCGCGCCGCGAGGAGTCCGAGCTGAGTTTTGTTTGTAGGATACCTATACCAGTATTCCCCATTTATAATGATTTACAAAAGCAGGTTCCAAGGTGCGAACTTATGTCATCAGCATGATCTATTGATAGCATTGAGCTGTAATTAGTTGACAATGACGTAGATTGGTTGAAGCACGGTTTTGTACAGATGAAGAGAGCAGAAAACTTTTCAGGAGAATCCATCCGAATTCTCGAGTAGAAAAAAAGAGGCTACTAATAAAAGAGAAATGGAGGATGAACAGTCATCCCCGAAAATTACACGTCGTGTGCATAAATAGTACTATTTATAGTTCATAGAACTTCTTGCGTTAAAGATGTCATTGTTTGTTTTTAACTCTTGGGCACTCATGGAATGAAATCGTTCGACTGTAAACTCGACTTAGAAACAAGGTAAAACAAATAGGTACCCACAAATATTAATTAACATTCATTCTTTGTCCTACTCTGTCAGACTGTATAATAAAATTGTTCCCTTTAATGAAATGTCTACATTATCCTTTCGCAACTACTGTCAACGTAACGCAGACGCTCAAAATACAGCGTAACGACTATTAATTAAGAGAACGAGTACACACAGCGACCTACAACTTAAGAATAATTGCGCAGTAATGTAAAAGTACAATGTACTCTCGCTTCAGTTTCGAAATTACACGTATTGTAGGCTTACATCCGAGTTTATGAGTAATATTTACGTATCTCTTGAGATATCCAAGGCCTTCATTCTGTTGTTTTTTTTTTTTTTTTTTCGTTAAGAATTCTGTTTCGTCACATGCGTCTTATTTTGTTTAATGGGTTTGTACGAATAAGAAGTAATGCAAAATTTGAACATGCAAGATACAGTATTACGAAAGAATGCGCAACTTTCGTTACAGCCTTTCTGTACGCGACATCGAAAAATGTGCTATAATAAAACATCTTTTGTCACAAATAATAAGAAAGCAAGAGTAAGTAAGACAGCAGAATAGTCCTGAGTTAGCTCTTCTTAAAGAGTTAGTCGTCAGTAGTTTTAAATTCCCTTTATTATGCAAATGCGTATTCACAAAAACATAGTTTCACCATTCTCTCTCCAACGGTCTGATTTCACAGTACTGCTCTTTATTTAACGAGAAAGTAATTTACATATTATTTCATTTTAAACCATAATATTTCCGTGTGTCTTAAATAATTTTCATAAACAGAAAAAATGACAATAGAAGTGATTATAGGTCATTCGTTATCTCGTGAAACAAAATGGTTGCGTGCGCCGTAGCATATAGTAAAGCTCAACTCACACGGACCACAACTTTGCGATTATTTTGCAGTTTGTGTGTGGTGCTGTCAGCAGAACCGACCACACGCGGACCACTTTTTTGTGGTCGCTTGAAATCCATATCGAACACAGACAACCACACCGCAAGCTTGCTATTTGCCAAGAAAGCGTCTGTCATTTCCAAGGATAAAGTGTCGGCGGCGAGTGGTCGACGTATCGCACTGTGTGAGTTGCGCTCGACCACGGACAACGACAATTCTGTGGGTGATACCGACCACTCATTGCGATAGACTTCGACAATGACTTCAATTTGTGGTCCGTGTGAATACTATCATCTGTTTCTATAGCAATTCCTGACTGCACACCGTTTTGTGGTTGTGCTGTGGTCCGTGTGAATTGAGCCTAAGAACATCCTACGAGTAGGAGCGTAGCGAGGAAGGGAAGCTTTTTTTTTTAATTGGGTTATTTTACGACGCTGTATCAACATCTAGGTTATTTAGCGTCTGAATGAAATGAAGGTGATAATGCCGGTGAAATGAGTCCGGGGTCCAGCACCGAAAGTTACCCAGCATTTACTCGTATTGGGTTGAGGGAAAACCCCGGAAAAAACCTCTACCAGGTAACTTGCCCCGACCGGGGTTCGAACCCGGGCCACCTGGTGGAAGGGAAGCTTCTCAGTGCACTTTCTTCCCCTGACGCGCAGGAAAGTTTCACGAGATACCGAATGACCTACACGAATAGCTACTTTATTGGTATTTGTGAACAATTAAGTACAGTACATACATAAATAAAAGTTTGTAAATTATCTCTGATATCTTACTTAAAAAAAGTTACAGGGGATTTGAGGAAATCCTTATATTGCGTGTAAAGTATGTAGGCTACATAAATTAAGACAGATGCAATTCCTTGTAACATTTAAGTATGTGTAATGAACGAAATAAAATAAGCTATGAATAACAGTCAATTCTCCAATAATAATAATAATAATAATAATAATGCATTACAATAGAACGTACTGTTAAGAAGACAAGTAAAGAACTGTTCTTGAGTCACAAACAAATTCCTATATGTATGCTATATAATTTTATGCACAAAAGAATATCCCGTAAATATTGCTATTGCTATTATGTTTCATCCATCTATATATATGAGTTAGCCTATGTCAAGCTTGTATTAACGTTCTATAGTCCTGTATTATGCACACGTCTGTTTCGCGTAAATTTCAAAGCACAACTGAATAGCATTATTTGTTTTAAATATATCGCAACTTCCTCCCACCATGGATTATAATAAACTCTTCCGAGTAGGTTATGTCCTTTATAATATGTATATGCGGATTCCTCTTATGTATCGGAATGGACTCGTTCATATCGTTATTTTTATCGGATATTACGTAAGCATTACTATGGTAACCGAAGTCAAAGTCCACAAAATCCTTTCATTTTTTCTATTAGTGTAGGTCGAATATAGACGTCACACGTCAAAAGTGTTACTTAAATAATGCATATTCTAATTCCTGCCTAAATGAGGGATTATGCTATTTAGGGACAGTTATTTTTGTTCGAAATAGAAAAGAGTAAAAGTGTGGCAAACATTTTCCAGTAATATGTTGAAAATACTAACGAAAACGAACGCAGCTCAACATTATGTGGATACGTAGTATAATTCAATATTTTCCATACAATAAAACAGGGCAAAAGCTCCATGTTGCTTCAAAAATCGATCATGTTTCTAAAATAACATTTAGTGTGTACTAGCATCCTTAACAAGCGAAAGATTCTTTTTGATATGAAGGGGTGAGAATGATATAGTCCTAAGCCACACAGACAAAATTTTACAGGAGAGCGTATTCAAGGTTTAGAGTCCAATTCTATTAGCTGCGATATCATAATTTCTTCGGCGTATACTTACGTCATTTGTAGAGTAATTTATTTTTATAATATTTTACTGACAGGTTGCTCATAATATGTAGCCTATAAGAAATGCATTCGCACAAAAGGCCACTTTTGTTAAAGTGTGACTTTGGACTATTTCATTGTCTTAGGTGGACAGTTTTTCATTTAATAATTAACTTAGATTGCTTTTATTCACGTTATTTATTTTATTTATTTTACTTATTTATCAGAAAATATTTAGGCTATATAAATTCTGCAATGTGGTCACTATTCAACAGTGTTAATGAATTTAAATTCTTAAAGTATAATTAAAATGCATTACAGTTCTGAAGATGGCTCCCAAGCTGAAACTAGTCAACTACGTATTTATAAACTTGTTCAATATTGACACGTGAAAGTAATCACCATAATTATATTATATTCCTAAATAAATCATTAAAACAGTTGTATGGACACAATTTTTTTCATCTTCAATCACGAAGACATAAAATTTGATCATCGATCCGTGACACTTAATTACTGATGATGGGGAAGTAGGCTAGTAACCCCGAAACATGTATAATTAAAGAAGCCTTTATGAAAATATTGTGTTCATGCAACTGTTTTAATTATTAGAGTCAGGAAGACACAAAATCTGGGAGTGCTGATTAGGCCGATTTACACTTTGAAGAGAACAATATGAGAAGCTCTCCGAAGCAATAAACGCAATATGCAAAGCTGAGGGCCTCAAATGTAATCCTGAATATTATGCTACAGGTCTGACAGAAGAACGGGCGATTTTAAGGAGCGTGTATCTCTCACAGCACAGTTGAGGGGCGATAAATTGCGCGCACATTCTATTGCCATTTAGTCATTATGGAAAGGTGGAGTGGTGAACAACGTGTTTTTTTTTTTAATTAAAGCTATAGAGCATGAATTTCGCCACTTTAATTTACGGCGTCATGACACCGTCTCATATGTTCAAGCGACTTACATTTTCGTCCATACAAAATTCAGATAGCATAATTAAAACGTCGCGATATTCTTAACGGAGGAGCATTTGTGAGAAGACTTTTTAAATCGCATGGATGACGATGAAGACTTTATTGATTCTTTGTAGATGTTTGACGAAGCACATTTCCATCTCAGTGGTAGTCACTTAAAGGACGTCCTTTCAAGAAATAATTGGCAGACTATATACTTCATAGTGAGTCAACCCACTATTTATATTCTCTCGTTCCCGTTATGTTATACTTACAAAGGAGGAATATTTTGTTTCCTATTAAAACATTTCACAAATCAATATATGTAGGCCTAGATACAGTAGAGAAACTTCTGAGAAGACTCCTACTTTTGTATCACCATAAGGACATCAGGAATATTAGCGAGGGTGTGTCATGTTTTAATGCGACACTAGAACGCCTGTCTTCAAATTCAAGGACGTCACTTCCACTTTATCTGTATTTAAATAAATAACGTCTAAAATAAAATATCGTATTTACCTAAGTTTTTATCTAGCCCCATAAATTTCCCCGTGTGCTAATCTATTAACGAACTTAAAACGCAAATAGAATATATTAACATTACCATTCAAGCGAAAAATGCCATTCTGTTACCATTGCAGTCTTGCAGATTTTTAAAAGTTAATACCTACAAATCTGCTGATAAAGCTTCCCTGAGCAGTAGGCATCCCAATATGCATACACGCAAAATAGTTTGCGGTTTCCTTTTATGTATTCTAATGACAAATATATCTTGTTGGCCCGCCGCTGTGGAGTAACGGTTAGCAGTGAAACGAGTTACCTGACAGTGAAACGAGCGGGTCTGGGTTCAAATCCTCTTTGGGCCAAGTTACGTTGAGTAACGGTTAGCAGTGAAACGAGTTACCTGACAGTGAAACGAGCGGGTCTGGGTTCAAATCCTCTTTGGGCCAAGTTACGTGGAGTAACGGTTAGCAGTGAAACGAGTTACCTGACAGTGAAACGAGCGGGTCTGAGTTCAAATCCTCTTTGGGACAAGTTACGTGGAACTTAGGTTTTTTCAGAGGTTTTCCCTCAACCAATTGAAGGAAAATTGGACGGAGTTACGCAATAATAGACCAACCAACAATTTGAAAAAAAAAAAATGAGATATTTGAACAAATCCGTTGAACTAGCAAAAAATCAAGATTACGATATCTGAATTTTGCTGCTATTTATAAGCAAAAATTCGTTTATTGCATAAAATTCATTTATTTATTTTGCTTTGAAATATTAATTCAACTGCTGGTCTCTTATTAAATATCGGTTAGAATTTTTTTTGGTATTATTTGTGATATTTTTTTGTAATAGTATGAATGTTATAATACTTCTTGCATAAAATGTTTTCTAAAAAAAAACAGATTTATTTCAATGGCAATATTTCGAAACACGTTTTTGGCGCTTGGTCTCTTATTGTGTAACTCCAATTGCTGGGTAATTTTCGGCGTTGGACCTCGGACTCATTTCGCCATCATAATTACACTTCCTTCGTGGTATGTGGTATGTGGTCATTAGTTGCTGGTGGTAGTGCTATGTACCATGGGCTCTCCCCTGAGGCTCATGGTATCTCGTGGGACCGGGGTTGAGGGACTGTGATAATACCTACGTGGAAAAGTAATAGGGATTCTGCAGGCTGTAGGGGGTGGTCCATGTAAGGCTTTAGGGCATGCACATCATTTCACTCCGGGTAAAGTATATTCACTATCATAGTGTGCAGTTCGGAGGCTCCTTTGAATGCCCACTTAACAGATTTATGACTTCTTTAACAAACACTTCTGACCATCCCATTCCGTTCCCCATTCCCATGCTCTCAGTTCCACAAATGCATTCGATTCAGTTATGCTCAGTATGAAACATATGAGTTAGGAAATATTTGGCACTTTCTGCTGAGGTACCAATGTGAAGAATTTGACCCACTTAGACACAACCTCACCTCTTTAGCAATACAGTCAGTAAAACTGTTATACAGTATTTTACTATGGCCTATATTACACTATCAAATTTCTGTGTCACAGAATATGATAAAATTTTTGATCAAATATATATGATCAAATGTAAGATTTTGAATATATTACACTATGTCAAAGCTTTTATCATATTTTTCATCACAGTTCTAATAATGGATCCACAACAGTTCTATGCTTGTTGCGACTGTAAATGCAGTAATGGTTATCGCATTACTACTAAAGAAGAAGTCAAAGAAAAAACGTATTTCTTCGGCTTAGAGTGTAAACCTGCTAACTAACGAAAAAGGAAATTTTACAGGAGAGACAAAAGACTGAGTATAAATTAACTCTGAAATTTTAAGATCAAATCCAAAGTACAGGTGGTGAATTTTTTTTTTTTACTAGGTTATTTTACGACGCTTTATCAACATCTCAAGTTATTTAGCGTCTGAATGAGATGAAGGTGATAATGGCGGTGAAATGAGTCCGGGGTCCAGCACCGAAAGTTACCCAGCATTTGCTCATATTGGGCTGAGGGAAAACCCCGGAAAAAACCTCAACCAGGTAACTTGCCCTGACCGGGAATCGAACCCGGGCCACCTGGTTTCGCGGCCAGACGTGCTAGCCGTTACTCCACAGGTGTGGACACAGGTGTTGAAGTTTCAGAGTTAATTTATATTCAGTTTTTTGTTTCCCCTGTAAATTT
Source organism: Periplaneta americana (assembly GCF_040183065.1). Classification (NCBI taxonomy): domain Eukaryota; kingdom Metazoa; phylum Arthropoda; class Insecta; order Blattodea; family Blattidae; genus Periplaneta; species Periplaneta americana. Next base: position 34,143,256 of record NC_091132.1, on the reverse strand, counting down.
TCCTTTTTGTTAGCAGGTTTACACTCCAAGCAGACGATTTATGTTAGAGATTGGGGTAGGGAGAACAGATACAAAAAAAATTCATCAAACTCTACTGAGAGAACTTCAGTGTGAAGATGTGAAGTCCTAAGTATTTAATAATGGATGATGAAACATTTCATGCGACTCTTAATCTGGTATTAAAAGTTTTGTGGTTTTCACAGACCATGTGTACTTAATGTCCACTATTTTCTTTCTTCTCAGTCACAGATTTATCAAATGTATGATGATGACCATAACTTTTATCACAGAACTATGTCACAGCTAGATGTGATCAAAGATGCTATATTACACTGTAAAAGATTTTATCATATTAATTTTATCAAACTTCTTTGACAAAGAAATTTGATAGTATTACACAGTGCCAAATTCGAAATAAAGGAAGAAAGTGTTGTATGGGAGAATAAAAAACGTAAGGCCACATTAGCATCCAGAAAACGTAAGAATACGGGAAAAACGTAAAACCTGGCAACCCTAAGTATAACAGCAACGAGCATTCGTAACAGTAAACTAGGGTACAGTCGTGATATGACCTAGAAGTTGAAGTGACTGTAAATAAGTGAAGATGATTGAAGAAAACTAATTCTTTATAAAACTTTACATTATAGCCATTTTTACAGTACGAACGATTAAAAATAAAATACTGGGGAACACTCTAAGTACAGTTTAGTGATCATGCAGTATATTTTTATTGCAGGAGTCTGTTGTACAATGGCCGCAGCAACATGCAGGCTTGGGGACTCATAGTTCTACTTATCTCCAAAGCTGCAGGACAGTTGAATGTCGAGGAGATGGAAGAGGATAAGGCAGCTGGCGTACTGCACAGGTAAGCAGGTGAATACAGGAATTGTATTTTTAATAAAAGTTAAAAATTTGTCAACTCCTATGCCATATTAATAGCATGAATGACATCCTTATAAATGTATCAATAGACATGAATCCTCATTTCAAAAGTTTTTTCCAATATCCTCTCTTTCTTTTCTCGTTCTTTTCCTTCTGGTCTGTCTTCGTATTATTTTCTTCATCATAATCATCACCAATAATACAGTAGTCATATTTTCCCTGAGGGTTCGATGTGCATTTAGAGCCCATTTACATAAACTTATGTAACTTTAACTTAACATAAAAGGATCCATTAACGAGGTGCTGTAAACGTGCCTTATTTTAAATTTACATTTAAAGGTAAGTTTAAATATCATTAAACTCCTATGCCTTAATAATAGAACGATTGCTATCTGCATAAATGTAAGGGAAACTGTGGCATTCAATTCATTTTATGTCATTCATGCATACATACACGCTTATATGTGCCTTTATCAGAATTTTTCTGCCAGTTCTACTCATTTGCTTTTTGACCATTTTGATTTTATTTTACTTCTGGCTTATAAAACATTACTAGGTCTATACAGATAGGCTATACCGGTACCTTATTTCTTGTACTATTTATATTTCACTGTTCTATTTCTTTCTCTTAAAGTTATTTCAAACATATATCTTCCAAATCTCATTTACAATATGATAGCTTTCTTCTAGTTTATATTTGAAAATTTCTCTTCATCTATAAAAGAGAAATAAAATTTGTAGTGTAAAATTGTCAATATTATGGGAACTTGCGAGCAACTTCTAATGAATTTTGGGAACTCTTACTCTTCGGACGTTTTGTCACATAAAATGTATATATTTAATATTGTCTATAATATAATTTTAATGTTGGTTAAATGTAGTCAACATTGTAGGAAGGCACTGATTTTTATTCCTATCCGTCATTTTGAATTTCTAACTATCAGATGACGGTTTTCATTGAAATGTTTTTTGATCTCTATTCTACTTTAGAGATTTTATTACAGTTATCCTCACCTTTGATTCTGAAATTAAACGGCATTCATTTCATTCATAGTGTTCTGCCCAAGGGCAGGTCTTTCACTGCAAACCCAGCATTCTCCAGTCTTTCCTATTTTCTGCCTTCCTCTTTGTCTCCGCATATGATCCATATAATCTTAATGTCGTCTATCATTTGATATATTTTTCTGTCCCGAACTCTTCTCCCATTCACCATTCCTTCCAGTGCATCCTTCAGTAGGCAGTTTCTTCTCAGCCAGTGACCCAACCAATTTCTTTTCCTTTTCCTGATCAGTTTCAGCATTATTCTTTCTCCACTCCACTCTTTCCAACACAGCTTCATTTCTTATTCTGTCTGTCCACTTCACACATTCCATTCTTCTCCATATCCACATGCTCAACTCTGGAGTACTAAATGTAGTGCTAAGGTACTTTCTTATTTAATGGCACAGGCAATTAAGGAACAGTACAATGACGATATATTAGTATACAATATTGGAATGAGAATGACAGTAGATATGGCATACGTACTATGAAAAAATGCGTTTCACAGATGTGCCACATTGATTGTGGCAGTATGGCAATGTACTAGAATGTAATGCAGGATTCAATTGCCCCACAGTCAGCGTGCACTTGCTGAGGTGACAGAGATGATTCGAACCAGTCACTTAGTTCACAAGGCCATGGTGAACATTTGCTCTGGCATGTACCCGGAAGCAGCTACACTCAATGACATGGCATTTGGGAACAAGATAGCATTGTTGAGTGGGGACTACCTTCTGGCCAACTCTTGTGTTGAACTGGCATCTCTGCGGAACCAAGAGGTGTGTGATTAAGTAATACCTTGTCTTTACGTCTATTGTGCACGAGTGTATTATATTATTTTATTACGTACATCTCTGTATAAAAATTTCCGAGATTTGCAGATTCAAATAGCTGAGGGCAGTGCTATATGTTTCCATTGAATTATGGTAATAATTTCATTTTAACCCTTGTTTTCTACGGTTTTAGTAAATGGCGCTTGGGGTTCTGAACCCTTCAAATATGCCGTCACTGTTGCATGTTCAGAAGATTCTTCAGCATTTTATCAAAATTTTGAATCAATGAAATGATGTCCCAACAGAATGTATTTATTGGGAACTATGTTTAACTTGACTTGATTTAAACTGAAATTTGAAAGAGTTTACGTAATACAATTTTAAAATTTAAATGAATGTAACATTAAGTGAAGGAAACAGAGCTTCTCATTTCCAGTTGGTTGAACTCATAAGTGGTGCAGTTCGTGACTTGGCTGAGGGGGAATTTGTTGGCCGAAGAGACCAGCAAAATAATCCCTTGCCATCTCCACAAGGAGTCTGTGATGCTGCACAGGATTGGACGCACCGCAATGTTCTCTCTGCAGGCAGCCTACTGGGCAGGGCGTGTCAAGGGACACTCAAGCTGGCGGGCCATGGGAGGGAGCTGCAGGAACAGGGCTACAACTTCGGCAAGCATCTAGCACTAGCCTGGCAGGTAAATATTTTACAGTAACAGGAAAATATGAACAAGTAGAGCACTTAAAAATAATTCAGCTTGAAACGTATACGAGCAGGATAAGCACTTGACACCAGTCTCGCAAATAATTTGGTATTACCACAGTCTAGTATATACAGTCGCAAAGCTTGAGTTGTTGAGGATACTAGAAATAATAGACTGTGCAGGTACTATTTCTCATTGTCTGTGATGAGGCGATAGTAGCGATCCTAGTGCTTAACATCTATCTATGGATGCATATTTACTATGTATTGAGCTTCGTGACTGTATATATTAGACTGTGGTAATAGTTTCTAAGGTATACGGAGTGATTCAGGAGGAAAAGGCTATACATTTAAGGGTGATAGTACGGGCAGTTCTAAAGAAAAAACATTATATAAACATACGTCTTATTTTCAATGGTTTCTGAGAAACAGCTATTTGAAAATAACAAACATGAGTCTTTTTTTCTCCCTCCACATAATTACTAACATTGATGCACAAACCGATATTAGTTTGTACTATTGCCTTTGTCATGTTGCATATGGAGGGGTGGAAAGATGAGTCTTACAATCCTGGGTCGCTGACTTTGAGTCTGTCAGAAAGGTTGTAACATTTACTAAGTACGAGTATATTCTGTGTAGTGAAATCACAATGCCACGAGTCTTTACACATGCAGAGAATTTCTTGGCCACCGAGGTCACCCGACCTTACACCATTAGATTATTTTATTATGTGGTTGGTTAAAGAGCGAAGTTTACAACTGCAAAGTGGAAACAAGACAGCAATTGCTTGCCTGCTTTTTAAATGCTTGTTATCACATTGAAGAATGTCCGAGCCAGCTCAAATTAGCAACATGGCATCTGGTTACACGAGCTGCAAAGTTCATCGAGGTTGAAGGAAGCATTTTAACATTTTATGTAAAGAATTTTAGTTTTTTCCTTTAAATATGTAGAAATTTGATTCGAACAAATATAACTTTTCGTTTTGAAAAGGAATTTTACAGTGTTACAGTACATTTATTTGGATCAAATTTCTGCACATTTAAAGGACAAAACTAAAACTATTTCAATAATATATTATCATAATACACTGCTCCCATAAATTGACTGAGCATATTGGGAATTAAATCAATGACTTTCACAAAATGCCTACACTATGAAATGTTTCACATAAAACAAAAACGAGAAAAATTGTATTTAACATTTTTCTTTGGAATATCTCAAAGAATAACCCGTGAAATTAATGGCATTACTTACGATTCACTCTGTATATTAGGTCTATGAGCTTTAAATGTATAATAGACGTGCTTTGTTCTTGTAAACCGACTTTTAATGAATTTTCTACTGTTCTTTTAGGCTATTTCAGTTTATTTTGATGGGCCAGTTCAAAAGGGAAACAAATCAGAATTTAAAATTTTGAGAAACTTGCTCTTTTATAGCTTCATGTTGCTGTGAAAAATCCAAGGATCATTGAAATTAGGCCTACTTCAAATCCTATTAATGATGTTTTATATATACTACAAACACACCCCAACGATATTCTCAACATACAACTCAATTTCAAAACACATACACTCTTTGACTCTACACTACGAACGCACCCACACAAGAAACAAGAGGCGCCAAGACCAACAACGACCAGTTCCGAAGATGACCGAAAATAGGTCGAAACATGTTAACAAGGTACGTTAATAACATTTAACACAAGAAAGTTCTTATCATACATATTCCGAAGAAATACTACAAGTTTCAAATTGAAGTGTGTTAATTGAATTTTTCACAGCTTTAAAATGCAGTTTTCTCAGAACTTTAAATTTTGAGTAGTTTCCCTTTTGAACTGGCCCATCGAAATGGATTTTTGCTAATCCAGACAACTTATCCCCCCAGTTAGTACGGATTAACGATGTCCTACTGTGTTTCGACATATTTATGATTTGCTATTGGTAAAACCTGTTGTGAGCAATAAGCTCTAGCTTCTTCAGTCACAAATGTTTTTCTTTTTATTCTTGGAAATGGAATGGATATTTACCTCTAAGCAATAAGGATTGTATGTGTGTGTTCCTTAAATTGTGTTTGTTCTTTGTTCTTGAATGTGATGGTCTTACATTATGCTTACTACCAGGGGCGTATTTTGCGGGCTACCGGGGCTACCGGCGGTAGCCCAAGGAAATTACAAAAGAAAAAGTTTATAATATAACATAATGTAATAATTTTGTATTATTAGTTTTACCATAGTAATTAAAATTAAAGTAATTGTTAGATATATTTTGTGTAATAATAGGGTCAGCGGTAGCCCAAACCCTTTAACCAGTATACGCCACTGCTTACTACAAAACCAAAGAAGCACATTTGCTAATGGATGTCTAGCATTAGTTCGAAAGCCTCTCATAGGAAGGCAGAATGATTAATAGGTTTTATGAGTATGATATTTTTACCAGAAATAAGGACTGAACAATGGGAAAACAAGAAATAATATAAGGATTCCATAATTATTATATCTCAAGTCACAAGAAGTGTCTTAGTTATAGGAAACATAAAGAGGTACGTAACTTGTTTTCAGGCCTGTGTTGACTTAGAGCCCTTTATTCCCGGATCGCAGTATGTATCTGGTTCACTGTTCAATCTCACATCTGCTCCAGTACTCTTCCACTTGCAGCATGATCCCAGTTTATTCAACGAGATCGACAAGGGACTTGATTCCGTCAAGAATGTCGACTATGAAAAGGTATGTTGTAGCTGATTGGTTGCTGGTTAATGCTTAATGTATCGGTATTACTGTTTTTCCATTAGTCACACAGTAATGAATTTAATTTCTGAGCTTGGAGTGTAACATTATGCTCTATGATAGGCTGCTATCATTATATGGGGTATCTATACTAATAATAAATCTGTAGCCGAAATTTTTCTGGTAATTTTCGATTTTCCAAAAATAATTGGTCCTAACATATATAATTAACCACCCTGAAACCGAAAATCGCTTTTTGAAATTTTTGTTTGTATGTCTGTCTGTCTGTCTGTATGTTTGTTACCTTTTCACGCGATAATGGCTGAACGGATTTCGATGAAAATTGGAATATAAATTAAGTTCGTTGTAACTTAGATTATAGGCTATATGGCATTCAAAATACATTATTTAAAAGGGGGGTTATAAGGGGGCCTGAATTAAATAAATCGAAATATCTCGCTTATTATTGATTTTTATGAAAAATGTTACATAACAAAAATTTCTTTAGAAATCATTTCCGATAAGTTTTATTCTTTAAAAAATTTTGATAGGACTGATATTTAATGAGATAAATGAGTTTTAAAATTAAAATAACTGCCATCTAAGGCCGTGTAATGAATTAAAAAACAAATGACTTCGTCTATAAGGGGCCTTGGACAGCAACAATCGAAAGCTATGAAAGATAGCCTACAGAGAATGTTTCTGCGTTTCTATGAAGTAATATCGGAAGCTAAATTAACCGATTTGTATAATTAATTATTAATTCACCATTGGAAAGTGTAGTTTCTCTAGATGGACATAATGCTATAATGTTATCACAGTAACTTCTAAGTGAATCGAGGACAGGTAAGATTAAAATAGATTCCTATGCACAGAAAACTTGGTAGGCTATTCTGTACATTCGTTTCCTGTATTTCCTAAACTAATTTTTATGACCAAATGAGTGGTCTCTGGATCAAAATGATAGCATTTAAATTTTTTAATTAAATTTAAATTAAGTAACATAATAAACGATTTATCCTTCTATCAAACACGAATGTTCCCTGGATCAAATATCCTATTTTAATTATATAATTACTTTATATTTATTTCTAACGGGTGCAGCGGAGCACACGGGTACGGCTAGTAATATAATAAAATACTGTCATGCCATAAAAAAAGTGTACAACATTTTGATAGAGAGCTTCGTTAACAAAGACAGACTGAGCAAAACATGAAAAGCATGTTTGAGTCTCGAAATTGCAGAAACCGTTGATAAAGGAAATAGTAATTTTTAAAAAGAATATATCAGTGCTTATCAAATAGTATTTGTTGTAAGTGTCTGATATTTTCTTTGTATTTGAATATCACTTCAAGTTCATGATAAATTGATTCTGATCCACGGCATGTTTTCACTGTGTAGTGAAATCTGTTTACACATCCTATATTTATGTAGCTTAGAAATGACCACAGAAAAGAAGTGAAGAAAAGATGAGAGAAATTGAGCATTTTTATAACCAACAGTGGTACAACTACAAACACACAGAACGGCTAGATATGTTCTTATTTGCTAATATTGAGCTTTTGACATTGAAGCCATATGTTCTCATGTGCTCCAGTATTTTTTACTTTTTATTAATAAGTGCTAGATATCGTAGGATATGATTTTGAAGAATTTCTTCTTGGAGGATGCAATGGGAACAAAAAAAGTGATGGATAGACTTTAGTCCTCTGCAAATGCTTACTCAAGCAGTTGTGACCTGTAAAATGTCTGAAGGTTGCTCCTGAAGAATTTCTTCGGTATTTAGGTATAAGGTTTTGATTGTTACGAAGAATTTCCCATAAATACAATAATAGCTAATGCTCCATAATGTCCTTTAATTGATTGATAGATACAGGGCGAATTCATATGAAGTATATGTATAATGGCTGATGTATTACCAATAGAGATACTGTTACAAGAAAAGATGCAAGACCATACAACAACTCACATGACAAAAAGAATCTGGAACATTGAATTATTTACTTGCTATGTATTATATTTTTATAGCTCAACTTAGGTTTGTAAATTAAATCATTTGCTTGCTATGCATATTTTTTGTAGGGCCATCAACATAGCTCAGTTGGCAGACTTGCTAGTCTGCTAATCTGGAGCTGCGCTCGAACTTGGATTAGATCCTTGTTTGGGCTCATTATCTGGTTGGGTTTTTACCGAGGTTTTCCCCCAACCATAAGGCAAATGCCAGGTAATCTATGACGAATCCTGGCCTCACTTCATCTCGCCAAAAAATTGTAATCTTGTAAAATTTTGACTTGTTCCACATCTTAAAAGCTTCAATGCTAATGTAAGATCTTTGGAATACAATAAATGAAATGAAATGAAAATCCTTCTGTAGAAGTGAGGAACTAACAGAAGTGATAGATATTGAGTTATAACCTGTAGAAATATGCATTGATAGATGTAAATTCGAGGACATGTATGAGCAGCATTAGCCGTATATGAGTGGTAATATGACAGAACAGTTGAAATACAGTCTGCATGATCACAGTGCGAACAACCAAGTTGAACTAATAGCATTAGAAGCTGTAGACAACTGGTAGAACATCTGTGCATTAGACAAGAAGATAGTAGTGTGCACAGATAGTGAAATAACTAACATTAGATCTAGGCCTACTAACAGCTTCAAATATGAGAGCATAATAATTGAGTTAAAAGAAAAAATTAACAGATTTAAGGTAGAGGGTTGGATAACTCATTTTAAATGGGTAAAAGTACGCAGGAATAAGATTAAATGGGGGGGGGGGAGAAGGAGAAATGATTTCATAGCAAGAAACTGTGATGACGCTAACTACTGAAGAAAGAGAACAGAGTCTTGCCAAGTGGTAAATTAACTGGACAGCTATGACAAAGAACCTATGTGCAGAACATTCTTCCTTTCGGTTAGAAAATGTTCTGGCTGAAGATATCAGTATTACACAAGAGCTGACATCTAGTGACAGAACATGGTAAGATATCAGCTACTTGTATAGATTCAAGGCAATTGATGACCTACTAGTAATGTGTCATGACGAAGAAGAACGAACAATTGATCATTTAATTTTTCACTGAAAACTACAAAAGCAGAGAGAAATATTAACACAAACAATAACAGTGGAAATTCATGGCCAGTGCAAAATGATATACCGGTACTCATAAACAAATGCCTGAAACACTTTACGATACCATTTTTAATTATTTTTAAACAGATGAACAAAAAATCAAAGCATGTAGTACTCGTAATGAAGTATACTTTGATATCTGAATGTCTTATCTCTATTTTTTCTAGTTAGTCTAAAACTCATCTGTTGTTGTTGGTCCAAATGCGTAGGAATTTAACAAACTAATCTATCACCATTCATTCTTCTTATATGTGGTACAACCATTAGCATTTTATGATTACTGGTGTGAGTAATATGTTTACTTTTATGTCTTCAGGTACACAGTATCGTGTCCAAGGGGCCTGGAATCTCTTTAACTAAGCAACTTCAAAAAGATCACTCACAGAAGGCAATGGAAGTTCTTCAAGTGTTTCAGGAGAATGACGCCAGAACAGCTTTATGTAACATCATCGTGGCAATGGGTGATTACTGACATATTAGCCGAGCTATTACTTCTGCGCACAAGCACTCGGAGGTGAGGATCAAATTAATGAAAACTTTTTCCCATCCATCTAATTACATTATTTTGAATAAAATGGACGACAAAGAAACTATAATCAGGATTGTCAGTACAATAGACTAGTTCTCCTACATTTCGTAATTCCTTCATGTAAGAAGATGATAAAAAGAGAGATCCAATTTCATAATACGTAATTTGACAGATGCTGTAACATTGTAACTAATTTCGATTTTAAGTAAATTTCTTCTTTCTAGAATTTGGCGATCTTTAAGATGTAGTAATTGTAAATTAGATGAGAAAATCACTTGTAAATTGTGAGTTGGATGTTATCTCAAACATAATGTATTCAGATCAGCAGTTAATAGTTTTAATTGATGTTATAAGTAATGCATACATTATAAATAGAGCCTGGAAGGCAAAATGCCTTTCTTAAGTGAGTAGATATACGAAAGAGGTTAATAGATAAAACTATGTTTTCGCACATTTTGTCTCTTTTAGCTTTTGTTGCCTATTTTAAGGTTTAATGCCTTATTTTGCCTTTTTGATAAACTTCTTACTATTATAGGTAAATGTGAAGGTGTCCATGTGTACGCCTTGGAAAAGCAGAAGAGATAAGGAGGTGGAACCCACATTTCTTCCTGATCTGAGCACTGGGAGGTAATGTAGTCAGCATCATCTTACAGCCACATTTACCCTAGAGAAGGATACGGTATTCAAATTCTAGAGGAGGCTGAATGGACCTCGGAGCTGTTCTGGAAGTTATAACAAGTGAAAAATCTCTCACCTGGACTCGAATCCTACTCTTCAAGTTCAGTCTATTACTCTGCCTTCAGAACTACTTCGTTTCTATCATTACAACTGTTTTAAAAGTGATCCTTTTTCTCTTCAAATTAGGTAATACATCTGTGTCTGATAGCTAATGGTACATATAATATAAAATTGTTGCATAGATATTCTCATTTTCGGCACTGAATATCTGGATTTTCCAATAGGATACAGTTTCTTTCGTTTATATGACATTTCATACACAAAAGCCAAAAATGAGAGGAACATTAATCTCAAATTCACTGTTACTTTTTTCTGTGTTTTAAAATTTGTCATATTAATTGAATACTTTTCTTTCTGTTAAGAAGATAATCTAGGAATTAACTTATTCTACATTTGCTAGGCCAATGTTTATAGGCTATATAGAATAGTACTTGAATTGTCAAGAGTCAGATTATTATAGATAGGCCTACTGCTCTTAATGTCTGTAGTGCTTGGAAAAAGTGGCACAAGTCAAAAATGTTAATTTCACAGGGGAAGGAAAAAAACTGTCTTCACACTGGTTTATGTCGATTTGATTTTCTTCTGTATGAATTATTGTAATGGGAGAAATACTTATGCCTCTTTTCCCAAGCGAGCAGATGTTCCGTAAGTTGTCAATAAATTAATAAAAAATGTTTGTGGAAACTGACTTATGCCACTTTTCCCAAGCACTGCAGATATTATTATTATTATTATTATTATTATTATTATTATTATTATTATTATTATTATTATTATTATTATTATTATTACTCGACCAAGGCCAGTGGAGTCCTGCAGCCAGAAGCCATGGCACTACTGCTCCTGCATTTGTAACACTGCATCGCGATAGTTCACATTACGCCCACAACTCCACTCACCTTGGTCGAGTATTATTAATATTACTATTATTATTATTATTATTATTATTATTATTATTATTATTGTTGTTGTATAACAGGAACATATGAGTTCTATTAGTTACACTAAAATAAACAGCCCTAAAATCTCTAGTTGATGATGATGATGATGATGATGATGATGATGATGATGATGATGATGATGATGATGATGATGATGATGATGATGATGATGATGATGATTGTATGATTCTGAGAACTGAACATAAATCTAAAATGTCATGCTGTAATAATTCTGTACAGAATTGGTGTACATAATTTGTTACGTATTCACAAATTTTATAAAATGTTAAAAACAGATGTATCACATTAGTTTGTATGTACTTATATTATAGTCATCAAGTTACTTGTTAATATATCAATGAACAGTGTTCATTGCCGCAATATTTTATTAAGTACTAACATCGGACACAATGGTACTTCAAAATATTTTATGTCACAAGTCTCATTTGAAATATACGGATGAGAAGCAGTAATATATTACTTGATAGGAAAGTATTTATTCATTATTCGAGAAATGCTCAATATTTTTATCTTTCCTATTTTTAATGTATCACTAATTTTGTTAGTGTATGTTAATTATAAGCACGCTACTTCCGATTTGTATGTACCTACCTTTCAATAAAATTATTAAGAACATTACAATTAATACATATTACCTTCTTCTTCTTGTTGTCTTTTGTAAATTACCGTTTCAGTTTTGCTGTTATTCGTATATTGATTATGTTTCAGAGACATGATGAGTTTGTAACATTTTATGCATATATATATATATATATATATATATATATATATATATATATATATATATTCTGTTAGCATAAACAATAGTACTGGTAGGATTGGTATTATCTGGACTAGAGGGCCGTGGTCTCTTGGTAATGGTAATGTAACCAAATGTTTCGTCCACTACTCCAGTGGACATCGTCAGTGGCGTAGTACATAGAAGCGGAGAGATTTGAGTGTACCAAGAATGACTTGTCGTGCTGGGAATGGTAGCATGTCAATATTTAAGGTGTGGGAGGGTTGTGGCTTGTCATTGTCGCCATGGTCTGCACCAGTGACTTTGGTGTTCTGATTGGCTATCGTAGTGTTCAACTCTAGGAGAAAGGGTTTGGTGTGTGTCCTTCTCAGGGTTGGATACAGGCTTTGTTGACCTTGAGTCCTTCTTCCTTACAATTACATTTGTTTCTGTGTTTGTAGATTTCAATAGCCTCCCGAAATAACCTGATATAGAAGTGTGGTGTACCGCTTAGGATATCGATGTCCTTGAACCTGATGTTGTGATCCTCCTCTTGAAATGCCACTAATCCATGTGACTTAGATGGGAGTTCCTCCTATGCTTGGTGACCCGGATCTTAAAGCTACGTTGTGTTGTACACTATGTACACTGAACCACAGAAACTTATTTTGCATAAGTATGAGGTTGCAAGTCTCGCGCCGTGGCGTAGCGGTCTAAGGCATCCCGCCTAGGACTCGCGTTATGGAATGCGCGCTGGTTCGATTCCTCATGGGGGAAGAAATTTTCTCATGACATTTCGGCCAGTGTATGGGACCGGTGCCCACCCAGCATCGTGATGCACTTGGGGAGCTACGATAGGTAGCGAAATCCGGTTGCGAATACCAGCTATAACAGCTGGGGGGATCATCGTGCTAACCACACAATACCTCCATTCTGGTTGGATGATCGTCCACCTCTGCTTCAGCATGTGGGCGTGAGGCCAGCAGCCGGCTGGTCGGTCTAGGCCCTTCACGGGCTGTAGCGCCACGGATTATTATTATTATGAGGTTGCAAATATAAAAAATTTGAGAGCTTCTTGTGCAAGCTCGAGGTATTCTTGCATTCTTTTGATTCAAAACTAGTCTACACTCTGAGAAAAAAATATCTAGTTTGGACATACCATCAGTACTGTACGTACATATTTCAATTAATTCTTTCTTCATACTTTTCCTTAATTTCAACCAGTTGAACGCAAATACCTACAATTGGATTCAGTATCCATCTGTTATTGTCGTAATTGTTTTGAATTTATTCTGGAAAATATTAAAAAAACTGTTGTTTAAAATTGTGCAAACTCAATTGCATATCTGCAAAAACAAACTCAGTATTTGTCATAATATCATACATAGCTAAATTTTTCGAAATGAAACAGATTTCTTTGTGTCAAATGGTGTCGGCCAGAATGGAGTTTCTTTATAAATCCGTTATGTAACAGATGTGCAAGCATCATTTTCGATTTGTATTGAACTATTACCACCATGGCATTGCGGTAATGGTTTGAAGTATTAGTAATGAATCACTAATGATGGGTATGTATTATTTCGTGACATTGTTGCACCTTATACTTCTATTTTTGTACGTTGTTTGGATGGTATTCATTGGTTTTGAGCAAAATTATCATTGTTTTCGATTTTACAGGGATTTGTATTTTCGGAATGGGGGTGAGAATTGGTACGATCATAGCGGAGTTGCAAACAAAAGTCTTGCCCAAAAGTGGATCACACCTTCAAAAAGTTTGGGAACACTGCTCTAATGCATCTTGTGAGAAGTCATTTAGTGTTCTGAAAAGAGTTAGGAACTATCTGAGACGGATAAACTCTTCTGCAGATTTGAGACTCTCCAGCTTGGTACTATGTAAACAGGAGTGCAAGTTATTCCTCACGTGGTCTGTCTCACTCAATTCTCTACTTAATGTGCCTCAGTGTTTCCCTAAATTGAGACAACTCATCCTGCTTGTGGTTTTCCATACTTTACCTAAGGCACTAAGACAATGAAGAGTTTCAAACCAGACGTAACTATGCCAAAATATCGCAAAAAATTAAGTTTCTAAGATAACTACTGAAGCCTAACTACGCGTCTTTCAGAACACCAGCGAAGCATCAGGTTAATGCAGCCAGAAAAATCCGGATTGGCCGAACACTGTATTGAAAAGGCCATAGGGCTGATTTCAATAAAACCGAGGTCCTGGCGAAGTGTTCAGGCTACTAGGATAGGAGAGTTAAGGAAACCCTGGCCATAGCATTGGAAAGCAGTAACCTGTATCGGGACTTGGGTCTCCAACTCAGCACTGCATCGACACTGACTATAAAAGTTCTCAACACCCAGATGGCGGCCTGTCATCAACAGAGGACACATGAGAACATGTCCGCCGGGTCTATCGAGAGACCTATGATCAGTCAGCCACCCTGCACAACACAATGCAATACGTCAGCCTTGTTCATGCCGCAGTCCGCAATGCATGGAACACGGAAAGCCAATCAGTGCCTAGCTCCTCGGCTGACCACTCCCCTTGGCAGTATAAATAAGGAGCAAGATATCCCTCTAATTATACCAGTTAACCCTGAGGACAAGGAAGATGAACATCCTCGAAACGTCAGTGGATCACCAACTTGTTACCTGGCTGGAAGCCCGATAACATTTTGAATTAAGTTTCTTATCTTGATCAACCTTTTGATAAGCATGAATAACTGTTCCATTAACTGATGAATGGTGCAATTGTGAGATTAAGTTTGGTGGCATATGGATTTAACCATTTGCAGTTAAACTTAAACTTTGAATATCTCCGAAACTATTTTATGTAGATTAGTTATGTGTGGTTTGAAACCTTTCAAATGTTGGGATGGGTCTTAAAAGAAATGGACCACGAACTTACATCTTCCCCCACATAAATTTTCACATTTTCCAAAGTAAAGCCTTCAGATAAAATCGGAACATTAGTTTTCGAGTGTCGTCTTGGGTACTTCAGGGCGAGCTTACTTGAGTGACACACAGTGTAAGGCCTCGGATCCCCTGTCTAACGAGGACAATGACACCCCTGTTTACCCACTCACTCTGCTCGGGCTTTTAACATCTTCAGCGAATCTGCCCTGCTGTTGTTCAGTTGTGCTTGCGATATTCCTCCCACTCATGTGGTAGCTATTAGGTTATGTCCATTTTCTGCTTTCCTTCTCCAAAATTCTCTATTGTTCCTTGAAGCAGTGTCGAAAATCAGAGTGAGACAAGTGGCCAACAGACTTGGAGCTCACATAGAGATTCCCTTGTAAGGAGGTGCGATCACGTACCTTCCTCCCATTTCTTCTTGTTTAATTCATTTAGTGTTTTGCACATAGTCATAGAAATATTGGGTATATGGAATGTATATACGTACATGAATATCAAATAAAATACACTAGAATACAGTGTTAAAAAAAATACATATATTTTATTACATCAGATGTTTCATGCAATCATTGAGATTTCCGTAAGTCCCCTGTCATGTTTTAGTTACCGGTACATTTATCCACTTGACCTTAGTTTTGTTGTTACTGTGTGGTTTTACATTCCTTTGACTTGTTATAATACTTTTATATGAAACAGATTTAGAGTGTAATCGCCTAATAAGTGATATGATAATGTTATATATTACTGCTTCAGTATCAAAGTGCCTTATGTAATAAAACAGATACGTACTGTATAAAAATATATATTTTACTTAAATATTAATTTGTATTCTCATTAAGTGCTATGGAGGGGACCGATTTATGTTGTAAACACTTCATTATGTAAACTAGAATGCTAGTGATGTGGAGTGTTTGAATGAATTAACAGTTATAAAATGCTACATGAAAAGACATGAGTTAAGGTTTTGTAAATAAGAGAGATTTTTGTTAACTGTAACTGAATAGCAGTTCACATTTACTGAATTCTAACGTGTCTAGTGTAACTGGTTTTAATATGCAAACAATTTGGAGTAGCTGCTACGCAAACTTTAATTGTGTCTCTCTTCTTATTATTATAGGTAGGCAACAATTGAAAAATGTCTTATGATTACATACAGCAATATGCTGCGCTTCTTGGCATAGAGATTTTATTTTACAATTGTAAAAGGCCTGAGGTCTATTACAAACAGTAGTATTATACTAATGCTGGAGTTATTCAGCACTCTCTCTACAGTAAACTTCATGTTAATGTTAATCGTATGTTTAGTCAGGAGTGTTGATTTGTACTTAGTCGTAATTATTTTCAACTGTATAATGTGCCTATTGAAGGAGCAATAGTTGTAGATGTAAACATCTTTTCTCAATTAAGAATAAGCCAGTCTTTCATTTTAAACACTCTGTTAAGATAAGCAATTTTAATTGCATTGCTCAATATATAAGGCTATGATAAAAGTATATTGATAGCCTTGTAAATAGAATGGTGGTGTCTTCCAAATAACGTATCTAAAATAACTTTTAATTAACACTCTTTTTACTTAGAAAATTAATTGTTCTTATAGTAATATTTAAGTCCATTAATATCAAAGTATGCTTTAATTTTATTACAATTTTATTACCGGTATATGTAACATAATATTTTGTTTTTGTACATAAAAATATCTACTGGTACATTAAAACATGCAATGTGGAAATGCATCAGCCTTTCAAATTTGCTTAAAGAAAACGATCTTTAATTTAGTTCATTGTAGAAATGCAAACCCAATTTATTTGTATAGACATATACAGTTAATGGTGGTACATATTAAATTAATATAATTATGGGTAAGCAAAGAGATAGAGGCGAAACAATGTATTATACGAGTATCATGTATCTATGTATGCAAGCTGAAGCAATGTATAGGTACCAGGTACCAGTAGTGAAAATCATATGCCATGATTAAAGATGGCAAAATGTTATGAAAATTGTCCATTAAATGACATTGTTGCCAGAAACCTAGAAAGTCAAAATATTAATTTGTGGCTTTGTGATCTGATTGACCAATATAGTTTAACCCAAGTTTTATTGCATTCAGTTAAAAGATAAAAATTTGATAATTCAAATAATTATGCATTTAGAATGAATTCAATCTTTATGTGGAAAAGATATTATGTGACAATTTCTCTCTTGTATTAATGATTCAACATTAAAAATACCAAGACTATCAATGTTATTTATGTATTTGTCTTTCCATTCTACTATATTTTTCATGTTACATTATATTAATGAACAGAGAATTTGTGTTGTGTGCATTCAGAAAATGAATAGCATATTCCTATTTTACTTTTGCAATGAATTATAAATTTCTTTATCATACATCCACAAATAAGCCAATGGTGATTTGAGAGAAAATTTGAATAAAATAAAGTGTCAAAGACATATGATGACACATCACAGATTCATATAATGGAAAGAAAATATGAAATGGTATGTTGCCAAATAAATGACAATGATGACAGTGGTGGTAGTAGAAGTATTAGTAGCAGTGGCAAAGCCAGTATTTAAAGAGTGGGTAGCAGAACACAGTAGATTACTATGTTAACAATGGGAAAAATTTTATTTTTGTCGCTAAGGAACTTTAAAAAAAGTTGCTAAATTATATTTAAACAATTTGCAATACAAAAGTTTCATTGATTTTGTCGTTAAAGAATTGTTAAAAATTGTCAGATGCTAAATTGGCAACACTGACTCAAAATGCGGGAAAGTCTGAATACAACTTTTTAGGTCGCTGTGATTGGTCGTGAGCCATGCCTCCTAGTGACATGGAGGAGGTTGCTAGAAATTTTTTCTGACACCAAAGAACCTCACACTATTTTCTGTTCTCCCAATCAATCACTCCTGTAAAGTCATGACTGTTGAAGACGCAAGTGAAAATTTTCCTTACCCTCATCAGATCACCCTTCCCTGATTTTCTCTATCACACCAATTACAGCAGAGAAATTTATTGCAGTATTATTTATAATTTTTAATCAGTAGTAGTAGTAGTAGTAGTAGTAGTAGTAGTAGTAGTAGTAATAGTAGTCATACTAGTAGTAGTAGTAGTAGTAGTAGAGTAGTAGTAGTAGTAGTAGTAGTAGTAGTGGTGATGGTGGTAGTAATATAGTAGTAGTAGTAGCAGTAGTTAAAATAATCACTATAAAAGTATGTATTGTATATTATTGAATTGTGTACAAATAAAATTCCAAAATAAACAAAAACAGAATTTTATGGTGTCAACAAAATTTCAGAAGACTTTATAAGATATTTTATACTTGTTGAACATATCTGAAGACAGTTGCAAAAACGAAGTCCGAATCTTTCAAGAGAACGATTCGATTTTCTTGACTATTCAGGAAAGCAATATAGACCTTTTGCTCCATCCCAGCCAACATCTCAAGCAACTTTGTCCTGCTTCTGTTAAACAATATTTTGAATGGTGCTTTGTGACATCTCTCCTCCTTATGTTGCACCTAATAGGTTATGTGCATTTTCGGCTTTTCTCTTCAAAATTTCTCTATGTTCCTTCAATGGAAAGACAACAAGTGGAGTGATACAAATGGCCTATCAGCTTGGAGCTCACATAGATTCTTTTCACAGCTCACATATCTTTTAGTTGTTTTTCCTCCCAGTATCCTCATTCGATTTGATTGGTAGTTTCACTTTCACTCTTTAAAATTAATACTGAGACATGTCACATTAAATATTTCTCAGGAACTTTTACTATACTTTCTGCAAAATTGGAATGTGAACCAATAAAGCACAAATCTGAATATTGGTACTTTTACATTTAAATCAGTTCAGCATTGTAGTAACTGGAAATAATTTTTCTTCAATTCAGGTGATTTCCTCGGAAGTATGCTTAATAATTTCTATTTCTTTAAACAAAGGATGTAAATCGCTATGGGTAAAATAAAATTAAATGATGTCTCTCGCATTGAGATCAAAATCCTAGGCTTACATAAGCACAGCCACAGGTAGGTTTCCCTACCTTTCCTGTTTAAATGTTGTAGTTTTGTAACAGTGTAACTGAAATTTCAGAGTTTTACAATGAAAACCAGAAATTACTATCAACAGTTATTGAGAAAATCTTCATTAAAAGATTTATTACTTAGGAAAGGACATCTTTATTTTCTCTTTATGTCGGTTGTTTACACCAGATTAACCTCTCTGACATCCTGAAGATAATGTATATTACCACTTACTGTTGGTAATGATATTTTAAGCTGTAAAGATGATTCATAATCCCTAAAATAGTACTATGTGGTAACTTTATAGTCGAAGTGCCAGAGGAAAGCAAAGCATTCGGAGAAAAATAAACTTTAAGTGAATGTTGTCTGTTTTCTAACAACTCCATAAATGGGTACTACTCTATCCATAACGAAAAAAGAAAGCAGAACGAGTATGATTTCAAAAAGGACTTGTCATATGGGAAGCTCTTTGGACTATTTCACTGTCTTAAGCATATGTCATGTTCACCACTGTGTTTAGCACATCTGACTATGAAACGAGTGAGCCCAGGTTCAAATCCTGGTTGGGTTTTTTCCGGAGTTCTCCCTCAACCAATTGAAAGAGAATTGCTGGGTAACTTTCAGCGTTGGACTCATTTCGCCATCTTTAATTCACATATCACCATCATCCATATCATAGCCTGGGTTAAATTCACGGTGCAGCGTGCTGTACTTGTACAAGAGTGCAGCCTTTCGTCTTCTCAGTCATTCACAGAATAGGAGTGGTCTTACAGTTCTAATTGTTTTCGGCCATTTCAAGTTAGGCATTCTGTTGATATGGTTTGTCCATCTACCAGCATTCATCGAGTTTCAGGCAATTAGTACTTCAACGTGAATTAAAAACTGCTTTTACTGAAGTACTAGAAGTTGCTTTACAAATTCAGTTTACACAATTTCAAATATATTATGACATTTAATAACATCTTCAGTGATTACTGTATACTGGTGTATTATTATTTAGAATGACTAAGTTAATTAGAAATGTAGCTACTTCAACTTTATGGGAAGCAAGAAGGATGATGACTTCATTATTAAATCCAGAGCATTAGATACACACACACTTTATGGCAGGCATTTTTTACATTTTGTCGCCAGTGGAAATCTGTATAGATATTACACTAGTATTTCTTTTAAGTTTTAGAATAAACTGATGTGTAAGTGTCTACCTGTTTAGTTAAATAGTCTCAATATTTACGAATGTTGATTTTACATGAGTTTCCTTCAAATTCACTACTTCCTTTAGCTTCTATAAACAAACAAAAGACTGCGATGTGAGATAATTGAAAGTAAAAACATAGTCTACTATATACAGTCACGAAGCTTGAGTTTTGAGGGTGCTAGAAACAATAGACTGTGACGGTACTATTTTGCATTGCCTGTAATGAGGCGATATTAGCGATCCTAGTGGTGAGCAACTACCTAATTTTGCATATTTACTACGTATTGAGCTTCGCGACTGTATATACTACTGTGGTAAAAATATCAAACCTAAAAACTTTTAAGAAAGCATGGAGTACTAAGTATGCTATTTGTTTACAAGTGGTAGTTTGCATGTGAGTAAAATAATTAAGATGAGAATTGTTGGAGCTGACTTCGAGAAACTGGTGCTTCCATGTAAATCTTTTGACTAATCAATATTTTCACTTCGAATCCTTTTTAGTTATTATCGTCCTAAGGACAAAAGATCGCTGGAAAGGCCACTTAAACACTGGCAAGAGACCATAACAAGCCATTGGCTTAATACGTGAGAGGCTGAAGAAGAAGATCCCTTTTAGTAGTTTATGTATAAGACAGTATTGAAATTAATTACTTGTTAATGTACTGCAAGTTGTCTGCGATGTGGCAGACTAGCACACTTTGCATGCTGCAGGCTATATGACATTAATCCAATGCCTCTTTTCTGCGATGCCAGAAACCCAAGGCATTTGACTGTAGTATTACACACAGTATTGAAAGTGTAGTTTAAAACATAGTCTACATATCTGTATTCCAGTTATTTGTTACAAAATAATTTAGTTTAATAAAATGTTACTTTTATCGTAATCAAGATTTGAAATCAAATTATATTTGTAACGTAAATTTATTATATGGTTTGGTTTGTACATATGTGGAGTTTATTTAATGAATAAATATTTTTATACGAAATTTACTATTTGTATTTTTTTAATACCGGTATGCAAGTTTCTGTGTTTCCTACGATGCTATTCCTACCATGAAATGTAAGCTGGTACCGTAAACTGGGGTAAAGAGGATCACATGTGGTAAAGTGGATCATATGTGTATTGCCTAGATAAGGCAGCGCCACATGGATCACACATGAAAAGAAAACCTTTATTCTATAAATGCCACTGAAAATAGTTTTCTTTGCATGTGTAAACCATGTGGCGCTGATTTATCTAACAATACACATATGATCCACTTTACCACATGTGATCCTCTTTACCCCAGTTTACGGTACTATAGATGATTATTACAATGCAAAGCCTTCTTCTATATCCAACTGTAAACACTTAGTATGGTCACAAAGCAGCTGGTTTTGTGCAAAATGTTAAATCTAGTGTTTATAAATGATCTTGCCCCCCTAATAAACAAGATGTAAGTCATCCCATATTATTTGCAGATGACACAAGTATAGTAATTACAGCCAATAACTCCAACACATTCCAATCCTCAACAATTATTGTACAAAATATTCAGTTCTGAGAAGAGGGTATATTCTAGAATATTATTTTATTCAACACACATTGTAACACAGTGTTCATATAAATCTTACATAAATAAATTATTCCATTCTCAAGATATTAATTAAACCCATACATTCTACATCGTATTTTGTGAGTGCTGGATAACAATGATTTGGACGAATATTTTTTTCTGACTTAAAAACATAGGCCTATGTGACCATTGGTAATATTTCATTAGTTTCAGAATACATAAAGGTTTAATGTTAAAATATATTGTTTATAATCATACATATGATAAACGAAAATGAACAGATTCAGAAAAAAACAGCTTCTTAAGAAAGGTAGAACATGCCAGTAGGTATACAGTAATATAGGCCTATTATAATGCCAACTAAAACGTATTAACTTATATCACAGTCTACTATATACAGTCACGAAGCTTGAGTTTAGAGGGTGCTAGAAACAATAGACTGTGACGGTACTATTTTGCATTGCCTATATGAGGCGATATTAGCGATCCTAGTGGTGAGCAACTACTTAATGTTTGCATATTTACTACGTATTGAGCTTCACGAAAGGGGGGAAAAGAAAACAATAGGACTAGCGTATATATACAAAAATTAAACTTTCAACAAATGTATTTATGACAAATTAAAGACAATTAAACACAAATAGTTCAGTTAACAGTAAATTTAAAATACATTTTATCATGGAACAGGACGAATTTCAAACCTATCCTATACACATGCAGAGTGTAAGTCAGTTGTCTTGCTTACTCGGCAGTTTACACGATATCCCGCAATATTAATAGCAAGCGTCAGTAAATTAACTATCTTCATTTTGTATGATACTACGCAGTTTGTTATAATAAATACCTGGCATCACTATTAACTTCATTCTGCGCTGTTTTTGGCATCACCATCACCCGAGCATTCTCCATTCTTCATACACAATCGTCCTGTTTCGTCCAGCTGATTGAAGATTCTATATTTTTAAGCTTTTTTTTTTTTTTTTCAACAAGATGCATGCCCATGCTTCACGATTCCAATGAAAATATAATACGCACAAACTATACACTTATCCAATTGAACTTGATTCTGTCACGTACTGCGCCAAACGCCATTGAGCAATGTTAAGAATTGAAATACCCGCGCGGGAAGATCATGGCATGCGCCCTTGATCTAGGCATGCGCTACCACCCTTGGGAATGCGCGGGAGGAGAGTCGGGCAATGTTGCCAACTTCATTTCGAATAAGCCGCGCATCCAATTTTTTTTTACTTGTATAATTCGGAAAAAAAAATGCACGGCGTATTACAGTAAATACGGGATTTGAAAACATCATTGCTGTCATAGCAACTCATTCTCCATAGACCGTAATAATATTTACATTTCTGGTGGTGTGGAAGAGAAGGCCTGATGCCCTTAACTCCACCAGAGTAAATAAATATCAAACTATCCACCGTTACACATTTTATATGTTAAGATTTTGACTGATAATAAAGATTGTTTATAATGCTGGTATACAAAAAAAATATTTTCTATTATTATTACTATGATTATAGAAATCCAGTTTCGCAAGCCAGCTATAATGGCTGGGGAATCACTGTACTAACCACACATTACCCATGCTAATTGGATGACTTTTCAGCTTTGGCTGTCACGCAACAGATTATTACTATTTCTTTGTAATCATACTTTTAATTCATTTGTTGGATTTTCGTTTCATGCAAGCTGTCTCTGTTGCCAGTCACACTTATTCTTTCATACTATCTCATTTTTCCCTATCAAAACACAACATTGGTGCTACTCTCAGTACCAGTCCTACAGTCCCTTCTGTGCAATAGCACTAAAATGGGTTTCTATAATTTAATTGAAGAGTGTGATCTTAAAATGCGTCCAGTCCATTTTTATGAAAGGATTGGGCTAGTTTTTTTTTTTTTATCCCCAGCTCTATGGACTGAGTTATTTTTCAAGTGACATGCACAATAACACATGCTTTTAGACAAGTACTGGCGTTGTTTCGGAAGAAAAGAAACAAAATATGATAGGGGTCTAAAAAAAAAAAGCGCGTGCACACACGCACACACACAGAGTGAACTTGTCGACTGTTTACATGCAAATCTGGCAGTACATGCAGCAACTTTCGTCCAGTCCATGGCCACCTCAGTCCACTCTATCTCTAGATGCACTGTACAACAAAAATGGTCAAATGGACTGGGCGAATTTTGGAATCACACTCTTCAATTTTTTTAACTTCATCCATTGATAAGACTCTGAAAGTTCCTTCTACAAGTTCAATTTTCAGCATCTTAGTACTGTCTCTATATGAGAAAGTAAAGAGCTGATAAAAGCTTCAGGCTGTGTAAGAGAAATGCGAAATTCTTCATTATTTCTGTAACAACATATAATTAAAGACAGAAATTTACCCACAGAGACTACAAGGTTAGGTATGCATAGAGTGTTCATTCTTGAAAGAGAGAGTGGGCGTGACTAGCAATGAAGGTGCATGGGTGGTATAAGCAGAGTGAGGTTGTAGCTTCATGTGATTAACCAATCAATGAATCGCAGTGCAATGTAAACAAACCAATTGCTGGGGCACAACGCTGAACCCTATGCACGAGAAGCACATTCCCATTCAATCGTTGCGATACACAACACATTTCAGTTGTAACCTGACTATACCTCAGGCTTCACGTCATTCGTGACGTAACGACAGTCTATGCACAACTAACCTAATAACTCAGTCTACTATATACAGTCACGAAGCTCAATACGTAGTAAATATGCATCCATAGATAGTTTCTAACCACTAGGATCGCTAATATCGCCTCATTACAGACAATGTGAAATAGTACCGGCACAGTCTTTTGCTCCTAGCACCCTCACAACTCAAGCTTCGTGACTGTATATACTAGACTGTGCTAATATCCTCATGTTGTGGTATAAATTCCTACCTTTACACATAATACATGAGACACTAAACCTGCTGATGTCACCTTTCACTTCTTTGCACAAGAACAATACAATAAACTTGTCCAATGCTTCTTATTTAAAATAAGTGATTTTCCGAAGTATTTATGAGACAAGATCTAATAACAATAATAATAAAAAACCAATTACATTACATGAAGAGTACAGCTATTTCTACCTAAGGTAAGCAAGCTCAAAGGGCGAGAGCATTGAAATTTAGAAACTAAGTGTGCTCTCATAGAGAATTAAAATAAAAACTCTATGATTTTACTTAAATTTCTATCTTACACACATTCCTGCATAAAACTGTATACGTAATCTGGTTATCTCACAAAATTATTGTTTATGGATAACATTTCACCCCAAACTAGTTACAAAATTAAAATATTTTTATGATAATATATAAATGACGTCTCATTTTCAAAATGCAAAAGTGAGAATGAGAGAAATGAATATACTGTATAAATAAATAAATAAATAAATAAATAAATACAAACATAATTATTAAATATAAATTAATACATTTTTATTAGTTTAAATAGACATAAACAGATAAAGAAAGAGACATCAAAAAGTACAAAGAATGCTCAAAATTTGTATTTCTTAAGAGGTTATAAAAGATCATTCTATAGTATTTAATTTATGACTGAAAATAAAAATTCACGTAATTATTAAGACAGGTCGATAACATTTTTAATTTTCATTATTATTCGTTGATTTAAAATGGGGAGGGGTGAGGGGAGATATTTACAAAGAAGTTAAAATAAAAAATAAAGTCATTTTCTAAATTTACAATACTTTGTACATTGACATACATTAAAATGATCATAATATCCAGGCATCAATCTGCAACAAATTCATCAATATATTCAACCACTGATACCAACATATTTTTTCAATATAGTGTTTCATAACAATATTCTAATACACATGATCCTAACAAATGTGCAACTTGGTACCTAATAAAATGCCCCTTCAATATATACTAAAACTGCAAACAGATAACTAAAAACAACTGATATACTATAAAGTAGCAAATATCACATAACATTATTTTAATATTCTTATATATCTTTTTAGACTTAAAATGTAAAATATATATCCTGTTCTCAAACATCTATTTTACAGTGCATGCATCTGATAAATAAATTAGAGTAAAATAATAATTCCAATATTTTCTCTTATCTGCTAGCAAATACAATTTATATAAAAATGTCAACCTATTTAGAAAATGGTACTTTCTCCAATTTAAATATTGGTATGTTATATGTCATACATTATTATTTCGAGCAGTGAAATCACCAAATAATTCTTGCATCAACTCACTTTTTGTTTTGGGTCTCTCAATTTCAACACTTCTTTCACTAGAAGGCATTTTGCTTTCCCATTCAGCTCGTGAAACATTCACATGTCCTATAAATGGCAGAGAGATATGTGAAGAAGAACTGGGCCCTGACATGGAATTAGTCAGAAGATTATTTAAATCTGAGGAATTCTTGTCGTTATGATTGATAATTACAGGATCTTCACCATCATCAATAGCTTTCAGAGCAGCCAACAACTTTTCTTTCTCATAACCTTTGCTTTCGAAAGCCAAAGAATCATCACCATCATCGTCATCATCATCTTCTAATTGTTTCAGTTTAGCTTTTGTTATTTCTCTTTCGGTTTCAATAGTACTTTTTATTCTTTCCCAAGTCTGTGAAATTTCTGCTATACAGTCAGCAGCTTTTGAAAATTTGGATTCAGAGATAGTATCCTTTTCATTTTTTTCTTCAATTGCAGAAGTTGTATCTATTACATGATCTCCTCTCTTATTAGAGTCTAATGCTGTCTTGTTTGTATCTACAGTAATGTTGTCATGATGCGAACCCCTTCTATTTATTATAGCAGGCATTGCTTCTATTTCCAGAGAATGCCGCTTTTCTTGTTTGAGTGATCCTCGCCTGCTTGAAAACTTGTTCGATATTGCAGGCATACACTCTTCTTGTACAGAATGTCTCTTTCCACTTTTTAATGAACTACTACTACTACAGCTTGAATTCTTGTTCAAAACTGCTGGCATGGAAATGTCTTCCTTTATAATAGACCCTTTCCTACTTTTACTCAGTGCACTTACTTTAGGACTTTCTGACCTCCCGACATTTTTTCTTAAATCTGATAGGCTTGTATGCACGTTTGTGTCTTCACTCCAACCTGCTGCAGTCAACACACTCGGGTTCTTCTGTTCCTCCTCCAATGAATCCATACTTCGACTTTTTGTCATACTCTCTCTTTTAGGAGTGTTTTGCTCTTCAAGACTGGAATTTCCACTGGAATCCTGTTCTTCTTCAAGAGAGAACTTTCTGCTGGCTTCTGTGTTCAGAGAAGATTTCCTTGAACTGCAAGCTGTTCCAAAACTATAAGGTTGTTTGTGTTCACTATCATCCAGTGGATCTGTATCTCTATCATCGTTCAACACACTCGATGACGAGGGTGAGGGTGATATTCGTCCACCTATGTTCACCATGTCATGTTTTTTGCTGCCTAGCAAAATACTTCTCTTGTTAGCAAGTTTAATGCGTCTGGCATTATAACCATCAGAAGGAAGTTTATTTTCAGAAATGGTCTGCACTGCATCTATGCTTGGGTGAGTGGAACCAAACGAAGTATTAGTGTGAGATGCCTTGAACAGAAAAAAAGAATTAGAACATAAGTAAGTATACAGATATTATGCCTTCTGTGTTTCGTATGTATATTCATAACATAAAAATATATATATAAAAAAAAACAATTTAGCTTAGAAACAAAATTATGAACAGAGTCAACTACTAGGACTACTACTTCTTCAATGTATTGGTTACTCTCTCGCATTCTTGAATGACTGTGATCTCAAAAATAAAACCATCCAATTCATAAAAATCATTATACAATAAATCACTCATAAACAACCTAAAAAAAAAATAGATTTGCTAACCTTCCTAAACAATTAATTTATATAATATAATATAATACAATATAATAATATAATATATCTTATATTTTAAAATAATTCGAATTACCAACAAAGCAATGAAGGTAAAGCTAATGTTATTGTAATGAGACTTGTCCTAGTAAAAGATATATGAGAATAAACTTAGGAAATTATTAACCTATATACCACCTACTTCATTGCGATCTCCTGTCTATATATTCTTTGTTTGTTGCACCATGCAAAATAATTACTACATAATATAATAATAATAATAATAATAATAATAATAATAATAATAATAATAATAATGATGATGATTTATTCAAATAAAAATAGCCACATAAAAATGCAATGGATCTTGAAAGAATATTGCTTGTCTTCGGGAGTCTGTTCAATAAATGCAAACTTATGCAGACTACAGAAATCGATGATTTTGTCTCAAAAAACAAAAACAAAATATTGTAAAGACAAAATGTAGAACCATTTAATAATTTATTAACTATAATTAGCAGAGATTAAAAATAATAAACAAAATACAGTAAAAACAAAATGTGGAACCATTTTGTAGTTCTTAATTATAATTAGTAAAGAATAAATAAAAATAAGAACCGAAATTCAGAAAAAACAAAGTAGAACCATTTAGTAATTATTATTACAATTAGTAGAAAATAAAAATAAATTAGAAAACTATTTTATAAAAAATCTATTTTTTTTTCTTAAATCTGTAATAATCATAGTTTAATTTATGTTTTTGTTTTATGGTCAAGTTTACCCCACTTCACACTATTTTTATTTACTTACTTAGAACTTACTTACAAATGGCTTTTAAGGAACCCGAAGGGTCATTGCCGCCCTCACATAAGCCCGCCATCAGTCCCTATCCCATGCAAGGTTAATCCAGTCTCTATCATCATATCCCACTTCCTTCAAATCCATTTTAATATTATCCTCCCATCTACATCTCGGCCTCCCCAAAGGTCTTTTTCCCTCCGGTCTCCCAACTAACACTCTATGCATTTCTGGATTCGCCCATACGTGCTACATGCCCTGCCCATCTCAATTATTGTAGGGATTCGTAACAAGCTGTTTTTTTACGGTGATGGGTTGTTAGCCCTTCGCCCAACCCCCAAGCTGGAGGATCACCCCTTAAAGACTGTTCACGACTGCTTATTCAATATATTCGCAGATACCCTCCATATCTGGAGGCCGTCTCCTCTATCCGCAACCTGAGGACGCGCCATGCCGTGGTGATAGGGACCCACAATACGATAACAGCTCCCTGTATTAACAGGCTGCCAAAAAGACAGAGAATATTGTACAATAGACAGTTGAAAGTACAAATAACATATGTTTTAAGTTTAAGAGAGTCACACATCAATGACAATAAACGACAGAACAAATAATTTACTTAATGTTTCTGAACTAAAGAAGATTTCATTATACTGTTGATAATGTCTGCAGATTTATTGAATTTAAAAATTTTTTGCGAGATATCTAGATGAGATAGAAAGAAAAGCTTGAAACCGAGATAAATGAATTCTAAATTGTTACCATTTATACAAATTTTGCTTCGTACATGTTCTTTGCCGCAAAATACCGTTATTTTTGTTTTGTTTTTTTTTTTTTCCGTGAGATATTTATCATCTATTAATTTTAAACTATAGACTGAGAGTTGTAAATCATCTTCTGAAGTGGCTAACCAAAACCAAATCATCTGCAAAAGTCAGTACATCCAGACACAAGTTTCGATTTACAGTTATACGATAATGATTTGAATTTATAAATTCCCGAAAAGTGGAATATTTTTATATTAAAAGTAAAGTTCTCACATTTTTCTTTTATAGTAGTGGTCCTCAATTATTATTATTATTATTATTATTATTATTATTATTATTTTAATCTTGAACCCCTAACTGACAAATGTGTCTTTAATAAAAGACATAGAAACACAAAGAAATGATCGGCTAAATCTCGTCAAAAGGTTGAGTATGTGCTGTCACTCCTGGTTGATGAGTTATTCCATTTTATAATACTTAACAACTCAATAAATATGAATATTAACCATAGAAATGCTAAAATACACCATAAAGTGTAAGAAAAAATGGTGGTGTTGTTTTCTAATGCCAGACATTATAAATACATTAATATAACTCAGTAAAGCTGGTAACATGAATGTAAGAGTAAAATCAATTGCCTGAAAGAAACTTCATCCTTACCATATATGTTCCTTCACTTGATTCTTCTTCTAATTTTGGTATTAATTCTGCCTCAGATTTTACTGCAGGGTGCAAACCTGAAAACCTTGAAAATAAATCAATGTTCTGAGTTAGTAATTCATAATAATGGATACAATATGAAATAATTATAAACATCTTTCATATTCATTTTCTACATATACGTCTCATCTATTACCAAATCTTTTAATGTTCTATTATTATTGGTTTTTACTGTCAAATTTATCCATGGATAAACTGGTATAATTTCCTATTTAATCCATGAGTTATTAATGAGGAACAAACTACGGTCAACTTATTAACTTACAAAGTTAATGAGAATGAAAATGAAAACGAAATGAATGCAATTACAATTCATGACATGAATTGATAGTCCATCAGTTCTTCCTACCTTGATGGACCAGCAAGTGACACCATTGATACTGAGTGCTTATTATGACTTCGGAAGTTTCGCTTTGGTATGAAGGTTGCAATGTATTTGTCCTTTGTGTCCACCAGCGTTTCAAGTTTTGCTATTTTGTCTAAGGCTGCATTCAAATCTCTTTGCAACTCCTTCTGTCGTGCTACTTCAGTGCTTAATTGGTGTTTGTAATTCTTCGTTTCGAGTATTACTTTACGGTTGAGTGTCTGTAAAGAAAGTTCATTCATACAATTAAAACTTAGACTCAGAATTTAACAATAAAGTTTTCATCCTTCTACTTCCAATATTTGGAGTGTGTGTATGTGTGTGTTTCTAATGCTCAAGATTTAACAATAAACTTATCATCCTTCTGCTTCCAATATTTGGAGTGTGTGTATATGTGTGTTTCTAATGCTCAAGATTTAACAATAAACTTATCATCCTTCTGCTTCCAATATTTGGAGTGTGTGTATATGTGTGTTTCTAATGCTCAAGATTTAACAATAAACTTATCATCCTTCTGTTTCCAATATTTGGAGTGTGTGTATATGTGTGTTTCTAATGCTCAAGATTTAACAATAAACTTATCATCCTTCTGCTTCCAATATTTGGAGTGTGTGTATATGTGTGTTTCTAATGCTCAAGATTTAACAATAAACTTATCATCCTTCTGCTTCCAATATTTGGAGTGTGTGTATATGTGTGCTTCTAATGCTCAAGATTTAACAATAAACTTATCATCCTTCTGCTTCCAATATTTGGAGTGTGTGTATATGTGTGTTTCTAATGCTCAAGATTTAACAATAAACTTATCATCCTTCTGCTTCCAATATTTGGAGTGTGTGTATATGTGTGTTTCTAATGCTCAAGATTTAACAATAAACTTATCATCCTTCTGCTTCCAATATTTGTAGGGTGTGTATATGTGTGTTTCTAATGCTCAAGATTTAACAAGAAACTTATCATCCTTCTGCTTCCAATATTTGGAGTGTGTGTATATGTGTGCTTCTAATGCTCAAGATTTAACAATAAACTTATCATCCTTCTGCTTCCAATATTTGGAGTGTGTGTATATGTGTGCTTCTAATGCTCAAGATTTAACAATAAACTTATCATCCTTCTGCTTCCAATATTTGGAGTGTGTGTATATGTGTTTCTAATGCTCAAGATTTAACAATAGATTTATCATCCTTCTGCTTCCAATATTTGGAGTGTGTGTATATGTGTGTTTCTAATGCTCAAGATTTAACAATAAAGTTATCATCCTTCTGCTTCCCAATATTTGGAGAGAGTGTGTGTATGTATTTCTAATGCTCCTTCCTGTTTCTCAATATTTGGACATAAGATCCATAAATCTCAAGAGATTCGCAATTTTCCATGTCCATATCCTCATTTTTTATGCATAAAAAGCATTTAGGAGAAATCAATAAGCCAATTCGATGAATGTGACTTGTAACCTATCTGAACATAGCCACAGTGGATTTTCAAGGTAGATCAGGAATTAATTTTAAATCTTTCAATTAATTGTTCCAACTTCAATTTTGGTGTTCCACTAGTGAATTGTTGTGATGGTTAAGAGTTAATCCTCCCTTTTATATTCTGTTTCAAAGATTCATATTAAAATTTGTAGTCTGTTTGTATGTTGATTTTAGTTCCTTTCTTGGCTAACATATCAGCTTTCTCATTCGTTACCATTCAGCCCACAGTGAGCTGGGATCCACTGGAAAACTACAGCATGTTTTTATTTAAAATTTGAATTTATTTTACCATACAGTTCATTACATTTTTTCCATTTTAGGGAATGATGGCCTGAATTGCAACTTTAGAATTGGATAGGAAAACTATGATTCCGTATTTATGTAACACAACAAAATTATATTTTGGAATGATGCATAAATGGCTTTAGTTTCGCCATCTATGACTATGTAACCTATAGAAATACGAATTACCTATTTGACTTTGGATAAAATTGTGAGTTGGGAATAAATTTATATTTTTATTTTGAAGTCTCAAATTCTATTACTTTTAGATGGTATTTTTCGGACGCACTATATTTACAGATGAGATTTTAACAAGAAAAGGGAAAGAAGATATTGTGAATGGAGAGAAACTAATAACAGTAGGAACTTCAACAAGAAAAGATAAGAAAAATTATGGACATATTTGCAGTTGCGAGAGTTAAACAGTATTACAGCATGCTCACCTGGATTCTAATATCCTGATCTTTAATTATTTCTTTCAAATCTTCCACCTGCTTGGTAAGTTGTTCTCGATCTCCCAGGTTACGTTCTCTGGACAGTTTTAGCAGATGGCGGTGCTGATCTCTCAAACTCTGCAAATCTGCATCCAATTCTTTGATCTTGTGATCCTTCTCGCGACATTGTGACCTCAACTGTGGAATAATCGTAACATTCAATTATTTCAACTACGTATGTCATAACTTTATTTGGAATTAACATAATCGCCAGTGGACATTATGCTTATGATATATGATATATTTCACTCAACATATTCGGTCTTGTTGGCCCTTCACATTTCTGTATTCGGGCCAGCATTCCCTTTCTTACACTATTTACAAACCTTATAAATTGACATACAGTGACCGAAATGCATGCCCTTGATTATGTCTTTACTTGTCTCTTCATTTTCACTTATCACTCCCTAGAATTTATATCACTTACTGTCATACTACTCTTCTCTTATTCTAATTCTCATCTACACATCTACAACTATGATTACTATTAGATTGCCATTCAACTTCACTCCATCCTTTCTCTTTAATTAACGATCTAATTCTTTCTTGCAAATTAATTAATTTGTGCCATTTTGATCTTATTTAAATGTAGAGGACATATATACATGTTGCAGGAAATACTGACTATTATTGTCACTAGAATACATTATGCTTATAGTAACAAAAGTGGCCTATGAATACTCTCAAATATACCTGCCATTAGTAATTTCTGAATACTTTTTATGCATGCGAGTTAAAATCACTGCAGAGGGTACAACATATCTTAAGTGTCATCAAAACATATTCAATCAATCAATCAATCTTCTTAATGTATCCAGCTGTTTGCTGACAACATAAAGTCCACTATAGTCTATTCAGTTGTTGTTTTTCACGAGAAATGAGGGGTATTTTGATCAGTGTTCATTATAGATGCCTGTTGCTAGTAGCCAGAGGTGGGGTGTAGTCAATATATACTGCAGGGCTGTGTCTTCTGCAACTGGTACTGATGATTTTAATTTACTTCTTTTGTGGTTCATGGAAGGACAGTATAGGAGACTGTGTTCCAGATCTTCATCATGATTATTACACCACAGACAAATAGGATTATCAGAAATGTGAATGGTGTAGGTACAATTGAGTGACAATGTGACCTGTTCTGGCTCTTGTTAAAAATGTTTGAACATGTCAAAACATATTCACAACTTGCAAGAAAACAATTCTACATGGATATTTTCTACACACCTTTCATAGAAATCGTGGTGAAGGAAATGACCTCACACAAGACAAGGTAAAAGTACAACATAATTTTTATACCGTTATACAATAATACTTACTTACGACTTTTAGGCCCGGTTTCTTCAACCATTGTTAAATTATAACAGTGTGTTATTCCATTTTAACTGTAAACTTAACAGTTGAAGCATTTCTTCAACTACTGTTAGTACTAACAGGCTGTTAAAACCTATGTTAATTTAACTGCCCAATTTCATGCAGTTAAATTATTTAACTCTCTGTTAACACAGAAGTATCCAATATGGCTGGTGCGTTAGATGCTGAACTTATATATCTGGATTATTTAGAAAATGATATCCATGAATACATAAACAGAGCGGATGACTTCTGTGATTTGACAGACCAAAAGTTCATACAAAGGTATAGGCTATTTTCTGCCAAGCCTCACTTTTCGCTTTTAACTTATACTAAAAGCCAGGTTATGAACCGACTAAACCGGAAGCAACGTTCTGTTGCTCTCTTTCTGAGCTCTGTTGCCACATAGTGGCGCGAGATTCAAATCGTGTTCAGCGTTCGTCACTGATATGTTTAAAATAACTACTGTATATAGTTCTCGATAACACTATCAACAATATTAGTAATTAATTTACTGTTTTTAAGAAAGCACGAGCTAATGACGCTGGTACGAAATGAGACTCGTAATGCACATGGTACTGCAAATGAACTGGCTACACTGTCTCCGTGATTCCGTTGCCAGATTTTCGTTAGCAGACGACATTTTCACGCAAGGTCCAATGAAAAGCTCCGTTCTCGTTCTCCCCTCCACCCCCCCACACTCAACGTGTCATCACTGCACAGGCTACCCCTCTAACCCGCACTTTCCTCTCGCCCTCCCAAGTACTTCCTGTTTAGTCGGTTCATAACCTGGCTTTTAGTATAGATCTGGTTGTTTGTTTATTCACATTAATTGGTTTATACTGCGAAATAATTTCCAGCAGAAGGTTTCTTTCGAACCCAAGAGAAATTAGTCCCACGATTTCTTTTTGTTCCAGTGTTTTCCATTTCATAACAGAAATACCAATACGCCGCTCCACGCTACTGTGATACAGACGAGGAAAGAAGCAGAAATCAAACCTGAGAGAATAGAAAGACTTCTATCCTCTCTGAATCAAACAACGGAAACAAGCGAGAATCGCAATTGTCAGAGTTCAGAAAACAGAAGTGAGCCTATACTTGGTTATAGGTTATGGTTAAACTCTAGAATCTCTGGCCCTAACAGAGAGTTAACAAACAAAATATTAAAATGTGAAATGTAAAGTTGAAGAAATGCAATATTTTTAACAGCTATTCATACTTTTAACTTATAGTTAATTAACGCTATGTTAGGTGCATTTTAACAAAGGTTGAAGAAACTGGGCCTTAAGGAACCTGGAGGTTCATTGCCGCCCTCACATAAGCCCACCATTGGTCCCTATCCTGAGCAAGATTAATCCAGTGTCTACAATCATATCCCACCTCCCTCAAATTCATTTTAATATTATCCTCCCATCTATGTCTCGGTCTCCCCAAAGGTGTTATACAATAATATATATATATATATATATATATATATATATATATATATATATATATATAAAATTAAGCTATTTACCTCGGCAAAATAAAACTTATGTTTTAATTTTTATGATCAATGGAAGCAGTATTTACAATTAATTTCAACAATAAGAATTTATTGCAAATATATATTTTTTTACTTCCAATGCAGTTTAGAACTCGACCAAAAGCCATTCTCTAAAAACATACAATACATAAACAAAGGTCTGAAATATTAACAGTAAGTAACAGATAACAAATAGTGTTAAGGAGAAAGTTCTGCTCGTGCTTCCCAATATTGGTCATAGATGTTTGTAGAAAAGAGTTCGGGCAATATTGAAGATGAGAACTTTCTATATTTTCTCACATACTACAAAGTGAGCAAAGAAGGCTGTCCATAATTTCAATTCTGTGTAAATGAGAGGCAAGATAGTCGTGCTCTGTAGCTATTCGGATATGTGCAACTGCTACTCATCTTGAATTCAAATTCTTGCATGGTTTGTCCTTTGTTTGTTCTATTAGTTCTTTCTGAAATTGTTGCTTGATTCTATAAATATTAATTTATTTATTGTAAATAAAAGACATAAAATACCTATCACAGATTTCCTAATTTACACTTTACAAATGAACGTTCCAAAAATAAAAGTTAATAAAAGCAATTTAAACAGAAGAAACACTGAACATTTCATCTCTGGCTGTGCCAGTACTCACCTGCTTGACTTTGGCTCGTAGCACGCGAACTTCTTCATTGTGTGAACGTATTAACTGAGGCAATTCTGCTTTACTGCTCTCATATTTACTAAGAGCAAGGTCTTGTCTTTTCTGAAGTGTCTTTAATAATCTGTTTTCTGTTGAAAGCTCCTGAAATGCAATTATTGAACTATTAATTTATATGAAGGCAGGAAAGAAAAAGAAAACAAAAGACAGTCACATTATCATTCCTATACTGTCACATTGACTCAGTGCCAGTGAGTTGAGCTTGTAAGCCAGGGCGGCTGGGTTCAAATCCCACTCTACTTTGAATTCATAAATTGTATTGGACGAACCCATGGTCCAGGCAACACAGGGATTTTTCTTGGTACTTCAGGTCCCCTGTGACACATATTCTCCATCATCATCATAATCCATTTGAATGCAATGTTGATCTTCTGCCTGTGGTGCACTCTGGATAGTCTCTGACGAACTAAGTGGTCTACTGCTAATAATTTGAATATATTTATAGATAACTCGAACTGGTACTTAAAAAAAGTATTAAGGGTTTGTTATGACAGTGGTAAACTTCAGTTGTAAAGAATTTCTGAAAACTTCCATTAGTAATTATTTGAACACTTAAAAATTTGTACCCCCCACCCTAAAAAAAAAACATATACCTGGATCTGAGCTTGTATACTACTACAACCATCATAATTTCTGCTACCAAATATTAATTCAACATCGTACTTTGGGAATAAGATGGCCACAAGAACAAAAATTGTAGTTTTGAGAAAATTATCCTCTTTGAAAGGAGAAAGTTATTTCCGTGTCATAATTTCCCTGGTGACATTCTTCCCGTAAATGCTACAAATGGTTCTAGCAGCCTCTCAAGTCTTTACTCCTTGGTTAAACTAAGATAAAAGGATATGTCGGAAATGTCCGTTTTTTACTTGACACACTATTTTCTTTAGATCATAATTAACACAAAATTTCTTAAAAATTAAACAATTTAAGACATATTAATTAACACAATACTATGACATTAAAATGATAAACAAATGATAAATTCCAGACAAATTTCTTATCATTAACTTATGCATCAATCTGCTAATACAGTAGGAAATTTTCATGAACAGATGCTAATAATGTCAAATGTAGAAACTTATCTGCTCGCATTATCCCTACTTTATTAATGGCATTCTACAGAGCAAATGAGATGGTTAATTACAAAGTTTTGTGTTCCAACTTTGGGATTTTTTTACGTACTAAATGTTATATTCAGAATGTCATAAGTACGGGAAAAATTCAATACTTCTGACTTATCAGCTACATCATCAGGAAAAGCAAGGAAACTATCTGTTGTATTCATTACCATGACTAATTTTTCAGTCCTGGAGATCAATAGATAGGTTCCCTTTTTCTTGCTTACTTTGACAATGTGACCAATACTAACCACTGGAACAATGGATTTTTCTTTTAATTCCGTATTTTGTTGAATATACTCAATTTAGAAGTCTGGATACAGCTAAGAGATATGCAACAACACATTACAGTTTACTGTGTAGTGATGGTGCACAAAAACCATTAAATGCAACTTAAAAAGCTTAATGACTTTTAAATGTCAGTACTTACATTTAGCTGAAACTGAGCGTCTGTTAATTCATTCTGCAACTGTTTGACACGTAACAGCTTGGCAGACATAATTTTTTGTGAGTATCCATTCATGTTGCTTTTGGATGGAGAGTTGAGATAAATAAATCTGGGTCCATAGTTACTAGCTGCTCGGTATGGATCACCTACCCCTGTAAACAGTTCATCAAGAAAATCTCAATCAAGATCCTCAAAACAGTGTAATCCTCTCAACAGGTATGAAGAGGCAATTGAAAAGACAGTTTCTTGCAAGTCAATGTCAGGCGAACAGATGGCAGAGACTGCAAATAAACGAGACTGTTATAATGAAGAACTGATGAGCAAACAGTTTTTTCCTATTTCCCTTCACGGAGGGAAATGACAATGCAATCTTCCGAAATTAATTATGCAAGTTAAAAAGTACATAAAAAAGTGGCAATATGAAGGCAGTTGGGCTATGCTTTCGACTTTCGTATCAGGTGTCATTTCAACAGAAATTGTCATAAAGGAAGAGAATGGCCACATCCGAAAAGTCACAAAGTGTGACGGAAAATCAACTCTTCTCTTCCGTGCTAAGTTATGTGTCTCTGAAACTGTACTAAAATAGAAACTACACTCTTTTAGCATTTATATATCACTGAAGAACTGTTAAGTTATTTAAATAAACAACTACTTCACTGTGTTAATATTAAACTACGGTGGTATTTTACTTTAATTGACTAGTTTCGATGTTGTTGTTGTTGTGTTGTTTTCTAATGCCAGGCGTTTGACAATAAAGTCATTTGACCTCTTGCACTCCAATATTTTTCAAAGATATTATCATGACCAGCCACTGAAGCACAGATTTTGAGGTGTTCCGAATCCATTTCTTGGTTTGAGTTGCACAATGGACAGTTAGGGGACTGATATATTCCAATTCTATGCAGGTGTTTGGCCCAGCATTAAGGTTTGCTTCTTGAATAAGGAAGATATCTATATTATTATCTGAGAGTATATTGGCTAGTTCAGTCTTCTTGGCTGATGTTATACCGCAGGCATTCCATGTAAGATGTTTAGTTGATTCTGTACCATTAAAGTAGTCCCCACCCGAAGATCCGATTGGGGGACTATTTTACCTCTGGATAATTTTACCTTAATGGTACTCATTTCATATTGAAGTGAAAAATGGCAAGTTGTAGCCGATTTAAGTGAACACCATATTTTAACGTTTTGGTGGCTACTTCATTCACACACAATCCCCAGAATGTCTGGAGGACCACACCTGCTGTTGGTCGACGGGTCCATTGAACCTAGCTGGGAGATCTTGTTGATCACCAGCTTTCCCTCCTTAAGCCACTGGAGGACGATTTTAGTGCCATAGCAGGTCAGCACTAGGAACAGAAAAGTAGAAAGAGGAGGAAGGAAAAGGAAATGAACCCATAGGCCTCGAATGCTCTAATGCCGTCAGGGTCGAAGAAAGTAAGAGTTCAGTCAGAGGACTGGATAGGAAAGGGTAAAGAGGGAATTAGGTATTGGTTAGAGGAAAATTATACCAAATTCAGTCATTAACTCATCAAGCTGACCAGTGCTAATTGATGAGTAGCCCCTCCCTTTAGTTCAGCTTGTAAAATTATGCTTACTAACAGCTGCACCACGGGAAGGTAGGGATGGGACATTGGGTATTTGTCCAGGTTGGTTCCTTAAAGCCTTCAATGGGAAGGATTAATGGCTTTCCCCCCTGTATCCGACAGATACCCTTTTGCAGCCCTAGTTTCGATGTAGTGTGCATCATCTTCCGAATTCTAGTAAAGTCCCGCACTATTTTCTGGCTTCCTGTTATTATCTTGGTGGGGTGTGTTCATAATTGGTAATGTTGTATCGAACAGGAAGTCAGAAGATAGCGTGGGACCTCACTAGAATTCAGACATGGCTAATGAGAAAGACAGGCTTTGGCACAATGTCACATTCTTAGTCATAACATGGCCAACATTGAATAAGTTTATATATAAAATATGCACATTTAACATGAGTTTAATATAGCAATTCCTGTCTTTTTTAGAACTTCGAACATTTATTAATATTACGTGGTTGTCAAGATGGCCATGACTAGACAATGATAACCATGTGACTTCGATTCATGCCTTAGCCTGTCTTTCTCGTTAGCCACGAATTCAGATGATGCACACATCGAAACTAGTCAATTAAGGTAAAATACTACCATAGTTTAATATTAATACAGTGAAGTCCAGTACTTGTTTATTTTAAATTACTTATAAATTGAATTAATCTACTTGATATTAATTGCACAAATTTGTATAGCTTAATGAAAGTATGCTTGTAAATTGAATCAATCTGCTTACTTTGTATTGTAAATATTTGTATAGTTTTGGCCGATGAATTGTATATGCTTTAAATTGAATAGTAATCTGTATAGCTCTATTGATAAATTGTGTTTGTAATTTGAAGTAGTTTGCATGATATGTATTATCAATTTCTATATATCACAACTGATTGAATTGTTTATGCCTTAAATTTAATTAATTTACTTGTTTTGTATTATACATATAGCTCAACTGATGAATGATCATTTGCGTTTTTAAATTTAATAATCTGATTGGCTATGTATTGTATATTTTTAGTAGAGCCATCGATGTAGCTCAGTCGGCAGACTCGCTGGCCTGCTGATCCGAAGCTGTCTTCGGGCTTGGGTTGGATCCCCCTTTGGTCTCATTGAATGGTTTCTTCCGAGGTTTTCCCCAGCCGTGGGACTGAAGCCGGATGGTCTATGGCGAGTCCTCGGCATCAATCCCTTTGATTTCATTACCTGGTTGGGTTTTCCCGAGGTTTTCCCCAACCAAAAGGCAAATGCTGGGTAATCTTTTGGCGAATCCTCGGACCTCACCTCATCTCACTACATCTCGCCAAAATATTGTAAAAATTTGCACAAAATTGTAAAAATTGTAGAAAATTACTAAATTGTAAAACTAAAAATTTGTAAAAATTGTAATTGTAATATTGTAAAATTTTGACTTGATCCACATCTTAAAGCTTCATTGCTCATGTAAGATCTATGGAATAAAATAAATGAATTAACAGTTCTTCAGTGATGTAATTTTACTATCTTTTACCCCAATAACATTCATATAATTTTTTATATTACTGGCATGAAGCCACTCTTTTCATTTACTCATATGTACACAATGTTCATATGATTGCATACAGTTTTGTGTATTTAAATTGAAAGGAACTGTCTCTATTGATACGAAACCCTTACAGAAAGATTATGATCTGAAATGTGACACAATGAAATTGTCACTTAGTCCCTATTCTTAACAAGTAAATGACTTCTTTTCTCTATTTACTGTACATATTTCAGACTTTAATAGTAACAATTAAAGAAAGATGCCTTATATGAAGCATTCAGCTATTGCAGCCTTTGAAACAGCGTTAAATGCGTCATGCAAGTACAAGCAATAAGTTACACGTTCTGAAACGTGTTATAAAATCAGGTATAACAAAGCACATCAATATGGCAGTTCAAATAATTGTTACTTTTTATTTAGTTATTTAATAACTAATAATAATTTAATCCAATGAATTAAAGGTTAAAACTATTTACATGAGTAAGCGCTGGGGATGGTGCATCTATATTCAATATCTTACACTTGATCAATAATAATGCACTTAAGCTGAGCTTACAAGCTACACAGCAAACTAACACCTACCCATAAAAAACATACAAGTAGTCTTTGCAACTGCCCCATACATACCAGTACCCAACAAAGGGTGAAGATGTCTTCTCTTGTGCAGCAGATTAGCAGCACTTTTACACTTGGAACGAAATTCTTCGCTAGAATCCGTGTAAAATGTTTCATTACTATATGCCCTACCAAAAAATACCACGATATCAATGACTTTCAACAAAATATACATTTAAAAAATATAATTTAATGTTATTTTATTTTTAATAAAATAAAACAGATACTTGCTCATTCAATTGAATGCTATGAAGTATATAGTAAAATTAAGCACACAAAAATTTAAAAAATATATATATCAGGTGATTCAAAATTCTTATTACACCTTTTTAGGGGTTATAGAGGAGACTTAGTAGATAAAGTTTTGATAAGCAACTCCATGTCCGGAAACATAATATTTCGATGCTACAATGATGACAAGATCACAATTTCGAATGTCCCACCAGTTCTTCCTCTGACTCTAAAGGAGTCTCATAAACAAGACTCCTCATGTGGTCCCACACGAAAAAGTCAAGAGGAGTCCGGCGATCGTGGTGGCCAAGGAGTTAGTCCGTAACAAATTAACAACATCTCTGTTTTCTCGGTGAATGTGTATTCAACCATAATGTATATTGTACCGTCTTCAGCAATGACTGAATAGTAAGTGATGTGAAGGTCAAACCAGTACATAAGACTGTAAACAGAAGACATGTGCCATCTGTTGACTGAAGATGTCGTCCTCCGTCAATGTCAGTTGCCTACCATGAAGACGTAGATTTTAAATTTATTTGATCTTGCCATCATTGTAGTATCAAAAGACAGTACGTTTCCGTACATGGGTTGCTTATCAAAACTTTATCTACTAAGTCTCCTCTACAACCCCTAGAAAAGAGTAATACAAATTCTGAATCATTCTGTACATATGTTAATAATAATAATAATAATAATAATAATAATAATAATAATAATAATAATAATAATAACTTGAAGCCGAAAATAGTAAAATAAAAAATTAAATAAGAAAATGGTATTAGCAATAATAATAAA
Organism: Periplaneta americana; assembly: GCF_040183065.1. NCBI lineage: Eukaryota > Metazoa > Arthropoda > Insecta > Blattodea > Blattidae > Periplaneta > Periplaneta americana. The sequence goes on along the minus strand of NC_091132.1, from coordinate 34,100,688 downwards.
AATAGAGTACTTGTTGATAGATTACTAATATCTGATACATTTCAATTACTTTTTGGCCTGGAATTGTGGTTAATACATTTTTTATTTCAGGGCACTTACGAAGAGATTCTTTACTCAGCAACGTGGATTTGACATAAATGAGAAACAATTGGACAACTCTGCCTGTTCCTCTCTGATTCTGAGACACGGTACTTTTATATACTATAAATTACAACACGGTATGGGAACATAGGGGAATGATTGTCAGGAAGTAGCAGTACTCATCTACAAAAACTACACATCCTATAATTATTTGACAGACACTTCTAAATGTCAATGAAAATATGTTGCCAGTATTAGTGATGCCAAAGAAGATGTTTTTTGCACATGTCTGTGTACAGTTGCTTCTTTTAAACTACTGGATAAATTTTGTTTATAGTCAATGTTCAAGTTTTAATTTACTAGTATGACACTGTATGAAATTCTTTTTATTTCATTCAAAATGGAAGAAAATTTTGTCAGAAGCTTACAGGGGTTACGAGGGGACTGCACTAAATGAGACTTATGGAAATAAGCTCTAGTGATTTTCCTTTGTTTCTATTCTTCAGTGCATTTCACAATGAATATGTTTAGTAGCACTATAAAAAGTCATTATGACATTTATTTTACTTCTACAGAAAGCATTCACGCTAAGTGGACTGTCTTAAGTTCTTTTTAATTGGGTAATAGAATGAATGATAAAATATATTTTTACATACTTCGAAATGTTCAGGAGAAAAATACGATGATAATGATGATATTACAAAAATGGAATTATGTTTTTATTAAACACGACTATATAATGTATAACTTATTAAACTTTTTAGTCATTTTTTATTCAATCTATAGGCGTGGCTTGGGATCTGGCAAATGAAGGGTAATTGTGGAATGATGGTAATGCTGAAGGGAAACAGGAGAACCCTGAGAAAATCCCTCAGCACCCACTTTGTCAACCTAATGGGTCGCCATAATGGACGTCAAGGAGACTAACCATTCAGCCATAGTATCAAATATACTTAAAATCGTGGACTGACATTAAAATTTTACTATTCATTCCTTCTTAAAAAAGTACAATGCAAAGCTTTTTCCACAGAAATTACAGTGCTTACGAAATTTACCGTTTTAAATAGAAACAAAGATTCTCACCTCTACACGCTCTTCATAACACCCCACTTTACCCACAAAACTGAACTTCAAGAATTTCGTTTTATTAATTTTAAAATTATAATGTTTGCATACTTCACATCTTTAGCAAATATTAATTCGTAGAAATTATTATGTAGATGGAGCTACTTCAATATTGAATATAAAAAATGTTGTTGTTGTTGTTTTCTAATGCCAGGCATTTGACAATGAAGTCATTTGACCTCTTGCACTCCAATATTTTTCAAAGATATTATCATGACCAGCCACTGAAGCACAGATTTTGAGATGTTCCGAATCCATTTCTTGGTTTGAGTTGCACAATGGACAGTTAGGGGACTGATATATTCCAATTCTATGCAGGTGTTTGGCCAAACAATCATGGCCTGGTGCCAATCTAAATGCAGCTACAGACGATTTTCGTGGTAAATTGGGAATTAACTGTGGATTTTGATGCAGAGAGTTCCATTTTTTCCCTTGGGATTGTGTTATTAAATTTTGTTTGTTGAAGTCGAAGTATGTAGATTTAATAAATCTTTTCACAGAGTAATACGTAGATTTAGTAACAGGTCTGTAAGTAGCAGTGCTGCCCTTATTTGCTAAATCATCCGCATTCTCATTTCCCAGGATTCCACAATGGGATGGTATCCATTGGAATACAATTCTTTTATTGAGTGATATTAATTGAGAGAGCATTTTAGTTATTTCTGCTGTTTGAGATGAAGGTGTGTGTTTAGAGACTATTGACAGAATAGCTGCTTTGGAGTCTGACAATATAACTGCATTCCTAATATAAAAAATGTAAAGCAATGATACTGAAATTATTTGACTTCACAACTTACCTACAAATATTCACCAATATGCAATAAGATATAGAAGTGCAATATGTGTTTTACTGGTAATTCATTTTACGAATTTTGTTAAATTAATCTCCAAATTATGAAGAAATATCTAAGTTCATTATTTAGGCTATGAGAGGAAATCTGACCAGCAAAAATTCCAATTATAACAGATCGATGGAAATTATTAACCAAGTATTCAAACTGTCTATGGTGCAGAAATACAAAGTAATCAAAACTAACACTATTTTCTATAGCATGGAGAAGGGACCTGCAGGCAAGCATTGCAGCCTGTAGTAGGCTTATTGTGCCTTACCACTCTTATAATTCGAATGATTTTTGAAGTTCAAACAATTGCAATCTTGTAAAATATCATGACTCAGCTAATGGTGCCATCTGTTGATTCAGCATGCACATCTTAAGGTTCAAATAGAGTCCCGGTAGAGTACCATACCACCTACACTAAAGCATATTAAATCTCCTCAGACTGATGCCTTCTGTATGCCTGTCACAACATTACATCACGCTGCAACATTTTGGGTGAACACTATTTAAATTATTGTAATGAATATTGAAAAAAGAGAGTGATGGTGGAATGATGGAAGGAAATGGAACAACTCTGAGAAAAACCCTCAAGAACCTTGGTTTTGTCCATCACAAATATGATTCCTCCAATGCCAGGATTCGAACCCGGATCCTTAGTCACCGAAAGCTAGTGCTCTGCCATCTGAACTGTCAAGGCAAGCTAATACCTAGGGAAGATCAATGTTTCCATATGGCAGCAAAGCCTGGACCTTAAGAAAATGCGAAATTATGGCCATCAATATCACATTTTTGGGGATTGATGGGTAATTAGAACCAGTAAGTCATAATTTCAGATTGACAAATACAGATTGAATTAACGAAACATACTCTCTGTACGCAAAGAGCACATCTACCTCAACAGATCCTGAGTTACTAACTATGGGTAGAAGATTTTTGGGAAGCACCCAAAATCCTGGCAGAAGGTCATAACAGGCTACAAGATCAACAGCGAAGAATCTTTATATTATAAAGACCATAAGTTTCCATTATGTATTCTTTCAATATAATTGATATAATCTGTGTTTTGCAAAAAATTAATTTAATTAAGATGTTTTATATTGCAATATAGCTATAAGAATATACTATACTACTTATTACTTAATAAATTATTAATATACCACACAAACACAAAGAAGAATGAAAACGGTTGTATGTTCAAGGGATCTGGAAATGTGCAAGTAAGTTGAAATCTGGCAACGATTTATTCTTTGGAGAGTGTTACGATAAAGTACTAAACAATGAATAAAAAGATGGACAACAGAATAAAAGGGAATGTTCTACCAGATTACAGGTAGCATAACAGTATTTTTATTTAACAACCTTTCACTGTAGAGGTTACTTACTTACTTGCTCTTAAGGAACCCGGAGGTTCATTGCTGCCCTCACATAAGCCTGCCATTGGTCCCTATCCTGAGCAAGATTAATCCATTCTCTATCATCATATCCCAACTCCCTCAAATCCATTTTAATATTATCCTCCCATCTACGTCTTGGCCTCCCTAAAGGTCTTTTTCCCTCTGGCCTCCCAACTAACACTCTACATGCATTTCTGGATTCGCCCATACGTGCTACATGCCCTGCCCATCTCAAACGTCTGGATTTAATGTTCCTAATTATGTCAGGTGAAGAATACAATGTATGCAGTTCTGTGTTGTGTAACTTTCTCCATTCTCCTGTAACTTCATCCCTCTTAGCCCCAAATATTTTCCTAAGCACCTTATTCTCAAACACCCTTAACCTATGTTCCTCTCTCAAAGTGAGAGTCCAAGTTTCACAACCATAAAGAACAACCGGTAATATAACTGTTTTATAAATTCTAACTTGGTACCAATGGAATCTTGAGTTCACTGAACATGAACATTAAATTTTTATGAAACGAAAACGACATACGTAAATATAAATTGACGATAAAAAAATTCGATGCCTATAATTAGATGTAAATCTGCTTCTGGAGAATTGTACATGCTAGTAAATACGAACCAGATATCTTCTCCAGAAATCAAAATGCTAGCATAAGAGATTCGGTTTCATTCACGAGTTTTTAGTTTTCCCTCAATTCCCCAGGCTCTAATTTGAAAATTGTAACGTAGGTGACAACTACGTCATGAAAACGTCTAAGTTATTACTTTCTAGACAGCAAAATTTTCTTACCTTTCAGCTTCCTCTTTTGTTTTCTCTTGTGCCACAACTTCAATCAATGTTGACTCCATGACGATGGACAGTTTTGCCTTTTTCAATACACAAAATCTGAAAAATGAATCGATAGTAAATTAATGTAAATTCAAAGCCAATGTGCATAACACGTGGTACAAGTATTGATGCTCCAATCTACTTTAGATATGTTTACATAATCATTTTACCTATGAACACTGCTCTATACAAAAATTTACAAAAAAATTAAAACATTTGTAACAGAAACAAAAATGGTTACAGTTAAGAACTCTTCAAAATAACTAATTTACAATTTCATATGCAAAGTTGCAAAATTGGAAGATAAATCATTTCAACATATTGATAAGCTCAAACCCATCTGCAAGAGATAAATTAAATCCATTATGTCTTCAAATGACTTAATCTGATTAAATATGTCTATGATACATAATCTGACTATGAAAGTCTTCTGACAATCTACACTTACACTGGGATAAGAAAATGCTTCCATCTTCTAATTCATTAAACATCATGTCATCCAGTAAAAGACGATTTGAATCCTCATCAAATTCCTAAGTTATTGTGAGAAATAATTTTTGTAATGAAATGAATTTGCGAACTACTGACGAATTTACCAATTGATTAGCTCAGGGACTGTATGTATTTACTGGTATAAATTCCAGTATGCTCATAGCCAGTCTTGGTCAGCATAAGCTTAGGAAAAGAATAACACAAAGTTGGTCTGTGTGACATCATAATGAGAATAAGGCTTTCATGACCTTACAGTTTAGGTAGGCCATTTTATTCTTTTATTGTCTGTGAGACAAAATCCAGTTACCATATAGTTCAGAAAACTGTGAAAACTGATAATCCATTCCTTATTTACAGTCAACTCTCCTTTTCTTTTGATCAGCTTCTTGATTGCGGACTGCATTTTTTAAAATACGCTTAGACAAAGGTTTCGTTCATGTTCACCCTCACATCATCTAAGTCATCATCTTCTCCTTCCTATCATCTTCATTGCTATTCAGACTACCCTTCTTTAAGACGGATTTCCCCTCTTACAGACATTCCTTTAAATCTCAATAGGAAGGACTAACAGAGCTGACTTAGGCTTACTGACAGCATGGTTTACAGCAGACATGCTCAAAATGATAAGCTGGGAAGATTCAAAGAAATGCATCCCGCACCACACAAGTAACTTGCGTGTAGGTGGGAGATAATCACTATACATCTCACAGCAAATGAAAATTGTGCCTCCTTTCGTGTAGCTTTTCTTGAAAAATAACTAAGTATTGGTACTAACTAGTATGAAAAATACTGTATTAAAAGGCAATGTAAACACTGAACAAATGTTGCAAAAGACGCAAAAATATCTCAATCTTCTCTTACTTACACACTAGGTACTTTTGTGCGTCTAACAAAGTTAATGTCAAGAAACAATCATTTTCACTAAATTGTACAAATAATTAGCAAAGTTTTCTTATTGAGGCTACTTTGCCTCATGCCTTAGTGTTCATCATACAATCGTGTAAGTTACGAAAAAAATTCGGTACTGATATTATATTTAAATTAAACAACATTTACGATGGACTGTAACATAACGTTTTGATGATCTAGGGCCCCTACTTGATAAAACTGAAATTATTTTTAAATACTGGACAAGGAGCTTGGATCAGAAAAAACAGAGGTGTGGCAACATAGTCCTTAGGTCTATAATAAAAGTAAATGTTAGGAAGGAAAGGTACTAACGAAAAAAATAATCTTTCGCAAAATCGTATGCCAAATCTTAATGAACACGCACATTTACGTAAGTATAATAGAAGTGACGTAGGTTGTAATGGAATGCGTTAGTTTATTATTTTTATAATAAAATAACTGATCTCCAGAGCATTCAAATTTGCATGAGGAACAAAAAATATTTACCACAAAAAGTATCAAGTCACTGTAATTCTTTCAATGACATTAAAATATTGTCAGTGAGAGTCCAATTTGCACACGGTAGGTGAAATGTTGACAGAAAAAAATGTATTTTATCCTTACATTTCATTGTAAAAATTGCATTAAATAACACTAACTCTTACCACAGTTAAAATTAGCACTAAATAATATTTATTTACAAATACATTTTTATAAAAATACAATAATACTATCTCCTATTATTGAACACCTCGTCTTCTAGTCCCACTTGTTTACAAATGTCGCATTCAATTGTTTCGTGTTTTGTAAGTCAACTGATATACTTTAATAAAATTATACCCTGTAATTTAAACACTGTAATTTAAACACTTATATAAAGTTATAAATACAAATATAATTTTAAATGTTATTCTATTTTACTTATTTCGATGTATACAGGCTTTTATGGATATATAACCAAATAAAATACTTGAATTGAATTAATCACACATTTGAATCCCATAGTACGTCAGTGACATCTATTAACCGACGTTGATACATTGTGTGTCAGTTGGCGGGAATTCAAATAAGACAAAATATACAGTAACAAATGAGTCTACAATTAAGAATATAAGCATAAATAAAGACTAAAATATATTTTCTTAATATTTACAATTAAATATAACAATTGAAAATTCACAAAATCAATTGTACATACAAATTTAAGTACGTATAACTGATTATGCTCCTTGTTGAGCAGACTGAACTGGTTTGGTATACAGCGAAGAACTTTGTTGAATATCCCACATTTTGGAGTATATACTCTGAGAATTGGATAGAAGTGTGCTGTGGGTTCCTCTCTCAGCTACTCGTCCTTTGTCTAATACTAAAATTTCATCGGCATCCATTATTGTTGACAATCTATGTGCAATAACAATTGAAGTACGCCCTCGTGTAGCTCTTCTCAAAGCTCCCAATATATTCTGTGGAAAGAAAATTAAACATTACATTTTATTAACTATACGTAAAACTCCAGCGTTATATGATAATACTGAGCATATCTTTTAAAGATTACATGTTTGCTAAATAAAAATGAAAGTTTTTTCCTCAGTAGACATCAAATCATATTAGCCTATGTCATGTAAAACTCGGATTCAATAATTAATTGAAATGGTAAAAACAATATAAAGATAACTAATGATGGTAGTACGTTCACTCAAAAAGATAAATTTATGATAGATGATTTAACTAGGTTTCTTATATAGTGTTCCCCTTGCACAGCACAATGTTCATACAAAATTTCACGAATTTCGGTTAGTAGTGTTAAAAAAATTGTATATTATTAGGAAGTTATCACTTTCCATCAGTTGCATCAATGCTTTTCCTCTCGATAGAGGGAAGTACATTCAGGCAGTTGTGATACTTCTAGGATAAATGACCGGCCTATTGCAGAAGTTGAGATGACATACAAAATTATGTTATGAAGAATTGTAGGGTTGGAAAGAAAGTGGTGCAAACTTGTTTGTACTTACATATTCAGTGATTGAGTCTAGGGAGGATGTAGCCTCGTCGAACACAAGAATAGGCGAACCTTTCAAAATAGCTCGAGCAATTGCTACTCTTTGCTTCTCCCCTCCAGACAGCTTCAGACCACGTTCACCAACCTGTATAATACTATACATTAGTTCAATCACATATTTTAATGGCAACTCTAAAACAGTCATACTAGAATAGCTCATATAGTGTACAAAATGCTAAACTGATCTTGTTAATACAATTTATACTTATGCCTCACTTATAAAAATAGCCTAAATATTGCCCTTCAACTAAACTCGTCCTCCAATTGAAGATCATGAAAGTTCTATCTTGTTTACTAAAGTGCCTGATATTTTAAAATCAGCAAAAAGTGATTTGATTCTGAGCAGTTGTGTCATACTATGTTAAGTTAATATCAACTAAACTGCTTCAGCTGTAAAAGCAACTGATTATTGGTATTGAAGGGGCATGCATTCGGTTCTGATTCTTCAACAATGGATCAGCTTGCATAGCCTCTCATCCTATGACTAATAGGGTTCTTTCCTACAGAATATTGTTATTCTCTCACTACCTCCTAATGTAAGAGCTGTATCTCTTTCCCCTCTAATTCACTTTGGCACAAAAGGACTTCACCTAAAATTTATTAATTTCCAAGTAAAATCCATTTTAAAACTCAAACAAGTACGGTATTACTAACAAAGGTATTGATAACACTGATAGGTGAAGCAGTTACTGAAAATCTGCTATCAAAGGACACATTTTGTAGCTTTTTTTTTTATTCGTACATTCACTATTATAGTAAAACTTCATTTATATGTTTTTATGTGGCTTGAAGAAAAAACGCATAAGTGAGAAAACGTAGCCTATAACTGAAATGTCACTTAATAATATCTGAAGTAGCATTTTAAGACTATATGTAACGAACGAGTTAATACATTTAGTAAAATTTTCAAAAGCAATATTTAGAACTTCTTAGTTAAGCCATCTTTGAGCTTATAATACAATACTCAAATTTATAACACATATTGTTAAAAATGTAAGTTTATGTGTGAGAAATCTTAGCTGCTTAGAGCCAAAACAGCCTGATTTATTACATTTAAAACTCCAATCCAAAAAGATTTACGAAACTGACTTACCTTGTTCTTACCGTGTGTTCTTCATTTAATAGCATCTTATTATTTTACAAAAAATAAGTCAGTTATTCTGGACTGCTTGCTTCTAAGGAATAAACCATTGTGGCAATTGTTATAATTGTTCCATAATTTGTTTATTTGCATCAAGATGTGTTACAAAACGTTTCACTGTTTCTAAAGCAGTAATAGCATCATTAAATGAAACAAGATTATTGGAGGCACGAGCAGCTTCTAATTTCCACGAATTTCAAAGTGGGTCGCATCTTCAACAATGTACACGTACTATATTTTCGTATTCTTATATGGCAAACCAAATTTCGAGCAAAATTAATTTATAACGTATAATTGATGTTTTAAAATACAATGATATAAATGTAAAAAAACGAATAAATGAAAAACATATACATAAGAGCGAAATATATAAAAGAAGTTTTACTGTAATCATTAGATATTTTTACAATTGTTATTGGAATCTTTTATTTTTAAATATGATGGAATTAGTAAATTATTATTATTATTATTATTATTATTATTATTATTATTATTATTATTATTATTACTATTATTCAGTTTTTATTTTCTTTTGAATTTTTAAAAGGAACTAAGCAAAACATATTATTCTAGCATTTTAACAGCAACGTCTATTCTTGTAAATAATGTGAAGTATAAGCTGTCCTGTAACTAGAGATTACCATTTTATGTCCTTATTTCTACATAATGTTCGTATTTGGGCATTTGATGGTAGTAGCACATGCTGCTTTCAGACACCATTAACAGACACTTTTTTTCCTGGTTCAAGCACTTCTCCTAGATGACTACAAACAATCTTAAGTATCCAGTCACGCACCCAAGTGTTTCTTCTTCTCTCTTTTTTTTTTTTTTTAATTAATTAACTTAAAGTCGCTTTAACTGTGTAAGTTATATTGTTATTGCGACTTTGAACTATAAACTAAAACAATATTTCATAATATAATAAAGTTCAATTGAAACAGCACAATTTACACAATCAGTGACTTCAATAATTAATAAAATAACTGGTTACAAATAATACTAATGTTTTTATATAAAGAGAATGAGAAGTCACAGACTTCATTCTCAAGCAAAAAGTGAATAAAGGAGTCTAACATAGATTAAAATATGCTTCACAAAACGTACCGGCGTCTGGTAGCCTTGTGGCCATTGTTGTATTGAATCATGAAGATCTGCCATTTTAGAAGCTGAATACACCTCCTCTTCACTCTTCATTAAATCTCCATAGTGAAGGTTGTACAAGATGGTGTCGTGAAACAACACAGAATCCTACAACACATCAAGCTTTCCATGTACTCCAAGATTTTTGTATTATCGTATATTCCTGGTATATGACGCACTCTTAAAATTAGAGCAAGTTTAAGATTTTATAATCATGTAGCTTCTATTTCTGGTCATTTCGCATTATACACTCTTTTCTTTGTATGTATTTCAAGACTTCCTTTGTGCAAATGCCAGGACCTTTACCTATCACTATTTCAGTCTGTGGTAGTCCAAAGCAGCATTCTGCAGCTCTAATATGATGTTAAGGTACGGTCACAAGTCACTATTTTTGCTGTGCACCTTTTGTACTGCAGCCAAAAGTAAGCCAAAAGTAGCGCACTGCATGCTACTTTTCGTGCTGCGCAACCCGAGTGCAGCAAAAGTTGCAACTGGAGGTTGCGAGTCTGTTCACACACAAGGCGCTACTTTTAGCCGCAGTCATGCTGCAGGTTTCCATCTCCGTGTTGACTTCTCAATATACATTTTGTGGTTATGTTCACATTATTAATAAACTCATGTGAAAGCTTACTTATCTATTATTTGCTTTTCTGTCCTAACTATTATTCAGAAATTGGCATTATTTTTTTACTATAAAGCTTTTAAAAACGCCTATACACTTAAATGATAACCAACAGCATATTCACGTAATCAATGTTGGCAACCCTCCTGTCTGAAACTACGCTACAGAAAATTAAAAAATTGAATTATATCGTCAGCAAATATGCTCAGAGTGTGTTGTGCATTTAATAACTGTTACAAATAATTTATTTTCATCACATCTAACATTAAAATATATCCAAACAATAAAAGTATCATTGGCACATTTGGGTGGCAACACTGGTCGCAACTGCAGCAAAAGTTTCAACAAAACCGATATCAAAAATGCTCCAGCAGCAACCCTGAGAACCCTGTTGACACGTCGCTACTTTTAAGCTGCGCGCAGCATGGAAAAGTAGCGAGCAGCAGGTTCGGCAGCCGCTACTTTTCAGGTTGCACCGTTGTTCACACATCGCAGTACGAGAGTTGCGCAGTTTTTTTGTACTGCATCGCTGCAAAAGTAGCGACATGTGACCGTACCTTTACTACAACTTGCAGTTTATATTTCCATTGTTGTCTTTCAAATCATGGCTTTCTTTTCAAGTAACAATAAAAAATGTAATGGAAATACGAAAATGTATCCTAATATACTATCAAGAGAATGTTCATCATATAAGTAGCTGCATGCTCTGCCATTTCAGGACACACACAGTCGCTAATAAGATGGTTGTTTGTTATTGTGTGCAGTACTGAATTGAGTTTCAGAGCAGTATATCTGTTATTGTGTGCAGTGTTGAGTTTCATTTCTATATTTGTGTCTGTTGTTTGAGTCAAGGTTCAGAGATTTAATACACAGCCAAGAATTTTCATCTGCTGTAACTTAAAAAAAAAAAAAAAAAGTAAACCACCTGCTCAATGTATTGTAGAATTTCAAGAATTCAATGGTATCTGGGTAAAGGGAGATTAGTCATAAATCTACTTAAGATATCATTTTCAAAGTTACTGCACAAAATCTACCCCTTTGATGCATTGTCGTTATTTACACCACAGGCTGCTACAGAAGTTTGAGATCTCTGGCAAGAACAGTCCAATAGTTACTTCAAATCATTCATAATTATATGAATCTATTTTACTTAAGAGGACATTTACTTACTTATGGCCTTTAAGGAACCCGGAAGTTCATTGCTGCCCTCACATAAGTCCGCCATAGGTCCCTATCCTGAGCAAGATTAATCCAGGGGACATTCATATGATTTTTAAAACTTCCACAATTTTCATTCAAACTTTGTGAAATTTAAACTACCTACACAAACAGGTCCACAATACTATCATCTGCATAAAATTTGGTGCCATTAGGGTTAATAATTCTGAAATTATATTTTTTAAATATGTTTTATATTGATGTCACTAAAAAGGCTCCTTGCATCAAAATTTTCAAAATTTGTAGTTTATATTTTCTCAAAAGCTTGAAAATAGTCATGGGAATAAAAATTAATTAGCTTTTGAGCTCAGTCAAAATAAACAGTCACAATAATTTTTTTAATTTAATGAATTTGCCATTACGACATATTTAATCTAAGTACAATGAGAAACATAGGTAACTTCAGTAGTAGAATTACCAATACAATAATGCTCAATACTTGTGCCTAAGATACACTAAGTCCATTAAGCAGTAAGGAAATTACCTGAGGTACAATCGCAATAGCTTTCCTTAGACTCTCCAAGTCTACACTGTCAATATTTTGATCTCCAATGAGAATCTTTCCTTGCTGTGGTTCGAAGAATCGGTACAACAGACGAATTATGGATGATTTTCTGAAAATCATAATATTTCGATGTAGCTATACATGAAGAATTTATAAGAAAACAGAGTATGTTAATCGATTACATGGAAAACAGACTGACAAGAGTGAATTCATCATATGACTACAGATAAAATAATGGAAGTGTAATTTCAACATATTCAATTGCACTCGACAATGACTGATTGGTGATTATACACACTTATGCAAAAAATATTTCACTCTAAAAATTACCAAATATGTTACTGCGAAATGATTACTTTCACTGAACATAGGCTAAATATGAAAGCAATGATGCATGTACCTTACTGAAAAATGTTATTTTATTATTTTAATTGGATGGTAATAAATGAGATTTAAGACAACTCAACTTGCAACTTATGAGAGACAAATTGTGCTTTTAAATAGCAAAAGTTGAATACAGGCATTAATAACAATAATGCATACTTAATTCATGTTAGAATATTGAATGAACAGATCCTCTCCTGGCCAGAAAGCGGCAACTTTGACTATCGGCAGGTGAGCTCCCACATGCTGGTTTTAGAGACAGGGCAGTATTGGCGATTAGACAAACCACAAATTATTCATGTAAAATATTATTAAATTCAGTATAAGCAGTCAATATATCATATAATCACCCAAAATAAAAAAAGAGATTTTGAAAGCATCTGCCTTCATGGAGAGGGAGTGTATTTTTGTCTTTTCCCAACAGTATTTTGCGATAGCATATACAGGTGGCTATTCTAAGGACGAACTTCGTATAGTATTCGAGAATAGAAATATCAGTAGAAATATGCAGCCCCTTCCTTCCCCTGACCATCCTAGTGGTTTCATTTCTGGAGAACTTTAAAATGGCATCTGGAAAAACATCGTCTCCATTTCTCATAGGGAACTGCAGAAAATGATGTCTTTCTTAAGCAGGTACCAATAAATACAGTAAAACTTCATTTATATTTTTTATAGGGTCTGAAACGACATTTAATAACATCTAATTTTTCTGCATTTTTAACAAGAAAGCATCCTGAATGGGACAAGTTACGTGGTTGAGGTTTTTTTCTGGAGTTTTCCCTCAACCCATTATGAGAAAATGCTGGGTAGCTTTCACTGCTGGACCCTAGACTCATTTCGCTGGCATTATCACTTTCATTTCACTCAAATGCTAGATAACTATAGCAGTTGCTAAAGCATCGTACAATTTACCAATTAAAAAAAGAATAAGAAAGACTATTTCAGAAAGTCTTTTTTTATTTGGGTAAGGTGATGATGCTTTACCTGCTTATATTTAATAATATTTTACATTATTAATTTGTGGTTTTTTGAACTCACTGATACTGTGGTGTTTTCATAATCAGTGTGTAGGAGTGCACCCACCAAATAGTTGATCTTAGCTGCCACTTTCTAGGAGGGAGATCAACTTTCGATCAGTATAACTTCTTAAGAAATTGTTCAAATATTTTAAAAGTGGGGTGCATAACATGAAAGAATATTATTTTAATTGAGAAAGCATTAGTAAAATTTGCTTACCCTGAGCCTGATCCGCCAACAATAGCTACTTTTTTCCCAGCTGGAATTGTGAAGGAAAGTCCATCCAGTACTGGCTTTCCAGCAACGTACTCGAATTTGACATCTTGAAAAGTAATTGTTGTTGATTCTGGGGTGATATTCAGAGGTGTAGCATCATGTTTATTCTAAAATTAGAAGTTTTGTTTCAGTAAACATGAATTTTTACTTATTAGTCATGCTGTACTTACTCACCACATTGGTGATTTTACTAGTAGCTCTTAATTTCGCACAAACTCTTAACTTCAGTATGTAGTAACATAAGAAATATGTTATATTAACAAAAAGGGAACTAGAATGATCAAGAATGTTCCTGAATAAGAAATCTTAACAATAAGAAAAAAAAAAGTATTAAATTAATATTTCTTGAGTTTCAAATCATACAGTTTTGTACCATTAAGTTAGCATAAGTTTTCAAATTAGTGTAATATCTTAAGAGTTACCCATGCACGAGTTTGTGCTTATCTAAAGTGGCTCTTATGCAGGGTGGAAGTGGAATAACCCTGCAGATTTTCAGAGAGAATAGGTCATGTTGTATGTAACAAAAAAGTGTAATATCATATTGGTGTAAAGTTCATAGTTTTCTCACAAAAAAATGTTTTCCCTCAAATGTTTAACATTCTCTTATTCAGTAACTATTGCGAGTAGGATCGTGATTTTTATTCATAACGATAGAAAATCTAATAAAGAATCATTTATCTCTCTGGTGTATTTCAATAGCATGGACGGTTTTCGCGTAAATTTAATTTAAAATCACTAATTTCAAGCAGCTGAACGATACAAGCAGATTGCAATGTCATAGTGAGAGAGGGAGGCTTGCATGCAGAGACAGACCTGAGTTTGTTGACCTCTTACATCTTTATTACGAGCAGAAAGACGACTATGTTAACAGTGATGTTGCCAGACTGCTGAAACTCCCAGTTTTCTAATTAACTGTGCATTTAATCACGAAACATAAGATTCGTTTTCTATTCCTTTAAGTGTACTTATCATCCCTTTTAATCTGCAAGGTTATTTCACTTCCACCTTTCATATCTTATTTACAATCTACATTATCCCAGCCCACAGTGGGCTGAATAGTAATGAGAAAGTTGATGTGTTAACCAATAAAAGAACTAAAATCAACATACAAACAAACTACGAATTACCACACGAATCTACTTACTTACTTACTTACTTACAAATGGCTTTTAAGGAACCCGAAGGTTCATTGCCGCCCTCACATAAGCCCGCCATCGGTCCCTATCCTGTGCAAGATTAATCCAGTCTCTATCATCATATCCCACCTCCCACAAATCCATTTTAATATTATCCTCCCATCTACGTCTCGGCCTCCCCAAAGGTCTTTTTCCCTCCGGTCTCCCAACTAACACTCTATATGCATTTCTGGATTCGCCCATACATGCTACATGTCCTGCCCATCTCAAACGTCTGGATTTAATGTTCCTAATTATGTCAGGTGAAGAATACAATGCATGCAGTTCTGCGTTGTGTAACTTTCTCATTCTCCTGTAACTTCATCCCTCTTAGCCCCAAATATTTTCCTAAGCACCTTATTCTCAAACACCCTTAACCTATGTTCCTCTCTCAGAGTGAGAGTCCAAGTTTCACAACCATACAGAACAACCGGCAATATAACTGTTTTATAAATTCTAACCTTCAGATTTTTTGACAGCAGGCTAGATGATAAAAGCTTCTCAATCGAATAATAACACGCATTTCCCATATTTATTCTGAATTTAATTTCCTCCCGAGTGTCATTTATATTTGTTACTGTTGTTCCAAGATATTTGAATTTTTCCACCCCTTCGAAGGATAAATCTCCAATTTTTATATTTCCATTTCGTACAATATTCTCGTCACGAGACATAATCATATACTTGGTCTTTTCGAGATTTACTTCCAAACTGATCGCTTTACTTGCTAATCTACTAAACAGGTTATATAAAGGAAAATTAACTCCAATCTTCACAATAATTCAGTAGTGGAACATCAAAATTCAAGATGGAAACATTAGTTTAAAGATTTAAAACTAATTCCTGATCTACCTTGAAAATCCACTGTGATCATGTTCAGATTGACTACTGGTCACAATAGCCTCAGCAAACACCTTCATCGAATCGGCTTATTAAGTACTCCTAAATACTTGTTATACATAAAGGTAAATGATATGGACATGGAACACCTGGCAGATTGGGAATCCCTTAAGTCTTCTGTGGATCCAAATATTGGAAAGCAAGAAGCAAGATAACTTCATTATTAAATCCTGATCATTAAATGAGGATTTCATTCCTAAATATAATCAGTATGTTGTTGTTGTTTTCTAATGCCAGGCGTTTGACAATAAAGTCATTTGACCTCTTGCACTCCAATATTTTTCAAAGATATTATCATGGTCAATCACCGAAGCACAGATTTTGAGGTGTTCCGAATCCATTTCTTGGTTTGAGTTGCACAATGGGCAGTTAGGGGAGTATTACCTATACCTGTGTTCGATGAGTGACATGTGGTAACATTAGTTATAACACAGATATGTATATTTCTACCTTGATCTTTGTGTCCATGGTCATCAGTGTGAACATCGTCTGCATATCTATTAGGGCTTGACGAACTTCTCTGTACACTGATCCCAGGAAGCCAAGGGGCACTGACAATTGAAACAGCAAGCCGTTCACCATTACTAGATCTCCAACTGTCATGTTTCCTACGAAATGTTAAACAGAAATAAGTTCATGAGTCTGCATTTGTTGTCAGTGTACCAGTGACATACACAGAATTCTGTCAAGGTTGGGAGGAGGGGGTGTCATTATCAAAATTGTTTACAATTTACATTATGGGTATTTTAAATTTTGTGTATTATTATCATCATTATTATACTAAGTTCTAATAGAACATATTAATATTCTTATAAAATCTTTGATAACTAATTTTTTCACAGCCATCCAATTTTTAACAAACAAGAAGTTAAATTTCGTATTGTGTCAGCTTCATTTTATTACAAGGTCGGTACTAAGTGGTAAGTCTCTCTATAATAAAGATAGTATTGTTATAATTCGAATGTGCCGCAGCATCAAGCACAGGGATTACACTGGAGGAGGGGTAGAAAGAGTATGCCTTATTTTCGATGCAGATTTTGTTACTCTCACAGTGCAAAATTGGAGAAGAGAAAATGATAATGGATAAAAAAAATACTCAAATCTAAATATGTCCTTTTTTTAAAGTTTAAGAGGGGAGGGTTCAAACCCTCCTTGCATACGCCCCTGCAGTACACACACAATTAATGCATACAATATAGAGGAAAAATAGAGTATAAGTTCTATACCATATAATTTATTTTCAAAAAATCATGTGGCCTGACATTCTGGGTTGTCAAAAATACAGAATAATATACATATAACAACAATAATTCACAGAAATTACAATAAGTAGCTGAGATAAGTTTATGCGAACAGAAAACAAAAATTAGGATGACACACCTTCCTCTAATCATTAAACAATGTACATTCCAGATGCAGTCCAGCTGACAACACGTTTCTGTAAAACACAGTAGAGAGATGGATATACCACATAATCCCATAAACTTTAATAAAGTAGAAGTCTAATCTATTGCTTAAATGCGAGGGAAAGAAAGAAAGAGAACCTCCTAGAAACTAAAAGGTATCAATTGTTTTCGAGATATTGAAAGCACCAAAGACTCAACTCTAATTACATCATATAACGCATATTTTTCAACAATGCCTAACGAAAAATGTGCCAGAACTGTGCTGAGTAAGCAGTGGGTTGAAGGACACGCAGTTTTAACAACTGATAATGTTTCAATATTCTTATGTATAACAGAAAAACCATCAATAATAGTAAATTGCTTAAAATAAAATACTTTTTTTTTCTTCTAAATTTTAACAGCGCATATTTTGTTATTTTTAGTGCACATATCCTGGTTTTTAAGTGCATACAGGCATGCTTATTTTACTCTTTTTTATTGCATATGAATTTGCCCCCTATTCATGACACACATTAATTTATCATAACGGAAACGTGGTATACTGTAGTATCACAAACCCAAAAAAAAATAAAAGAAAGCTTAAAATAAAAAAGGTTTAATTGTCAACTAGTATGTGTGTTAAAGAAGACCTAAACTCAGTCACATTACACACTTTTTAAGATTTACTGCATTCTGAACACAAACATGCCTTATTATAAATGGTTGAATGACTCAGACTGAGAACATGATGCACACATATGATGTAGTTTGACCTTCACGCACTAGCATCAAGAACTCAGCATGCCATGTGGCCAATAGATGTATCACTGACATGCCACTGTGGGAGCAGACCACATTAGGCTGAGACACTCAGTATTCCAACTTTTTATACCACGATCAGCCTTATGTTCTCAATAAAGACGCAGTTTGCTACTCTGTAACTACTTTTGACGAATTATTCCTCTTAAGGTACGGTCACACATTGCTACTTTTGCAGCGCAACTTTTGTACTGTAGCTGCAAAAGTTGCATGTCGTCTTCCTTAAGCTACGTTACGCAGTCGAACATCTGTACCAGCGTCGTGGTACTACCACTGAAGATGGAGGTGCATTCCTCCGAAACATGTATGGTTTTTAACCGATTTTATTAATTTTATCCAATCATTAAAAAGTGTTCACATAACTGTATTAAATTACTTTTATTGTATATAACTACACTACGGAAAATTTAAAAAATGAATTATATCGTCAGCAATTATGCTCAGACTGTGTTGTGTATTTAATAACTATTACAAATAATTTATTTTCATCGCATTTAACATTAAAATATATCCAAACAATAAAAGTATCATTGGCACATTTGGGTGTAACACTGGTTGCAACCGCAGCAAAAGTTTCAACAAAACCGATATCAAAAATGCTGCGGCTGCAACCCTGAGAACCCTGTTCACATGTTGCTACTTTTAAGCTGCACACAGCATGGAAAAGTAGCGGGCAGCAGGTTCGGCAGCCGTTACTTTTCGGGTTGCACTGTTGTTCACAAGTCGCAGTACAAGAGTTGCGCAGTTTTTTGTACTGCAGCGCTGCAAAAGTAGCGACGACGTGTGACCGTACCTTTATATTGTCGGGGATGAAACTAAGTGAATGAGGATAACATATAAATTATCGAAATAAAATATTATTTTCATTCAATGTCCTCACCTCACCTTGCACAATCTGCTTGGCAGCTAGAACCATAATCAAGCTCAGAGCTGCACTGAAGATGGCATTCTGTCCGAAATTCAGTGCTGCCAGACTAGTGCTTGTCTTCAATGATGCCACTTCATATTTCTTCAAAGAGCTGTCATATCGATCTGCTTCATATTTTTCATTGTTGAAGTACTACAAATGAAATATATATGTTTATTATGTCTGTTATATAACTGCATTTTTCTGAAATTACTCGTATGAACCTCATAAGAAGAGAAAGTTAAAATAATCCCTCTTCCAAAAAAAATCTCAAAACAAATCATTCAGTTTGAGTCCAGATGTAAAACATCTTTCTGTTACAATGTCACGTGTTGGAATGCAATGAATGTCATCATCAACGTCGTCATCCTCACCAAACTGTGGAAAACATACCTTGACAGTTTCATAATTAATGAGTGAATCCACAGCTTTGTTTCCCGCTTCATTCTCTGCCTGGTTCATGTATACTCGAAACTTGGTCCTCCACTGAGTGATAGCAAGAGTAAACAATGCGTATATACCCACACATCCTAAAGATACCCCAGCAAAAGCTGCACCACACTTCATGCCCTAAAACATAAAAAAAAAAAAACAATCTGTTTTTTAAGTGAATTTTATTGTATATTTTTATTTATTCATTAAAGACATCAGCTCAAAGAATTTGAGTGACCACAAGGGTCCTGAATACAATAAACATGTACAATATAATGTGATGTGATACATTAAAGAAAAAATAAAGTTAATTGTTGAAGGCAAATATAAGTGGATTAATTGAAATAGAGATGATGATGTAATATTTGAAGGGAATCCTTGATAATATTTATAAGGACAGACATTACATAATCAAAAGGAATGTGAAGTTCCTTAAGATAATTCCATGTAAATTTTGTAATTGAACCTTTACTGCCAAACAGCAAACCAATGACAGACCATTGTTTAAGAGGGACGTTGTACTTTTGAGAAAGCTAAGGCAGACAAGGTTCATATATAGACTTCTTCTCAATATCAACTTCGGACACACTTACTAGAATGGCACTCACAAGTGCTAATTCGAATACTGTTGGAACTACGTTGAACACCATGGCTGATAGCACAAAGTTGATGCCACGACTACCTCTATCAATAGTCTGAAATCATTATACATAAAATTTAAATTAGAAGATAAATTGAAACAGTGTCATCTTTGTGATATACATGAAAGAGCCACATTTACAAACATTCAAACAGCTTACATTGCCATGAGAAGTGAAATAATTTACGATTTCATTATTAAAGAACTAACAAATCTGAACATAAGTTCTAAAATAAAAACTATAATTTTAATACAATCACAGAAGTACAATAACATATGGAGCATAAATATGGGAGTTAAAATTAGGAACAAAATAAAAGTTATTTTGAAGACAAATGAATTTCTCATGGCGTTCTGCAAGAATTTCAATAAGAGATAAGATAAAGAGTAAAGTGAATGTTAGTTAGTTTCTAATCCTCTGGCATATTGGATCTCCTCCATTTGCCTTCTAGCTTCCCAGTAACAAGTTGCTCCTAGGAGAGAAGCTTACTTTGCCTATCACCTTGCACCGTAATAAATGTTCTCCATTCATGATGGAATCTGGAGTTTCACACAGAACACAGTGTGTGAGGGGTAGATGTTGAGACGATGCAGGCACACCACCAGACAATCATGTCCAGTATATATTCTGAAGAGTACTATGGCGGTATTTCTGGGAGAATCAGGAATCATATTCTGGTTGTGTAGAACTACAAATGTTTTCCAGCATTTATTTTGACTTTTAAAGTCATATTCATTTCTCATCTTTTATTCATTCTTCTACTGCTTAATAACTTTGCTGTGTGGAGATAAATAGTATTGTTGCTTATGTTTTTGATTTGTGTTCCTTTTTTGCCAATGAGTCTGCCAAATCATTATCAATATTCCGCAATGGGACGCAATTCATTGGAAAGAAATGGTCGTGTTTAAATATTTTAGGAGTTTCAAGGAATGGTGTATTTAATAATTTATTCTGTTACTTGTGAAAGTTTTTTTTTTTTTTTTTTGTCAAGGGCTGATTTTGAGTCACATGTGATTACCATGTTGTTGATTTTGTTTATGTGACAAAGTATTTTATTTTTCAGAACGAAAAGTTATATTTGTTCAGACCAAATTTCTGCACATTTAAAGGACAAAACAAATTATTTCAACCATTTATTGTCATAAGACACTGCTCTCTTAAATTGACTGACCATATTCGGAATTAAATCAATGGCTTTTCCAAAACATGCTATGAAATGTTTTATATAAAGCAATTGAAGACATTATTACAAAAACAGCCAAAGTCATTTTTAATGAAATCGAGTTAAGGACACATTTGCTATTATTTTAAATGTTTATAGACTCCAAAAACGGCCCAGGTCAAGTGCAATAGACACAAAGATAAAACACCAGTTGAACGGAAATAGCTGACATGTGTTATTCTTTCAGTTTTTATTATTCTCCTGAAAAATAGCAATTTTGACAAGGGTTGTTTTTGTAATTCTTCAATTTGTATCTTGAAAAGGAAGAAAAAACGAGCAAAATTGTATGAAACTTTTTGGTTTGAAATATCTCAAAGAATAATACTCTTCAATTAATGATATTACTTACAGTTCGCCCTGTATTATGAAAAAAATTACTGTAAACACAAATAAGTAATAGAAGACAACTGTGAGAAAATAATGAGGCATGTAATGTAAGTTATAGAGTAGCGTGAATAGCTTTGAAAATCCACATACTTTGGAAAGAGCACCAGTTTGTCTGCTCAAGTGGAAAGACAGATCCAGATTGTGAAGATGAAGAAAAACATTTCGAGCAATGCGTCGAATTGAATGCTGAGCAACTTTGGCAAATACTGCATTCCTCAACTCATTGAACCCTGCAGCACCAGCTCGTGCAATACCATCTGAAAATAAGCAAAAATGGATTTAGAAGTAATGTCAAAAAGTGTGCTATAGAAGTAGAGGGTCCATATCAGTCGATCATAAGAGTAAGGTGTAATCACAGTTTCTTAATGGTCACTTACAATGATCTTTCTAATAGTTTCTACCACAAAAGTAAGGAAGGAAGAAAAGAAAGAATTGATTTGTATCACAATACTTTATTGTTATACGGAGTACAAACAAAACATAAAATGAAACAAACTACAGAGGTGTTCCAAACATACTTTTATGCTCGATCATGCCGAAATGTAGTAATTATACATCTGGTAGCAGTCCTTTAATAGCATAAAAAGTCGCATGAAACTCGCCTATAATGGTAATTAAGAAGCTCGTATGAAAAGTATGAAACTCACTTGTCCTCGTTTCATAAACATCCATACTCGCTTCTTAATTACTATCATTATAGGCTCGTTGCATAATGTACTATTTCAGAACCAGCACTTTCTTTTAACATTATTACTTACATCCAATGAGCATACTTGTTGCAACAGTTAATACTGTGTCAGGAGCTGACGCCATGTTGAAGAATGCCTCTCCAGATTCTGTTGGGGGTAGTGCTTGATTCAGATAATCCAATGCATACTTGAAGGTAAACGGCACAGCTACGTTCAACATCTTTGCTCCTGCCAGAAGACCAAGTGCTACACATACACGTTTACGTATAGCTGCATCATCCTACACAACATTCAGCATATAGAACAAATGGTCTTAATCTTCATTGTCACTTGTCAGTTATTGATAAATGAACAATGTTAAATTCAATTTAAATTCAAATTGTAAAAGTTGAAAGTGATTTCATCTTCTGTTCTTTGTTATTTCATTTTTATTTTCTCGAAATCTAGATGTATGATATTAGATCAATATACTATATTGAAATTAAATAAATAAAATTACTTAATCATTTGCTATAAGGTTGTGGGAATTTCAAAACTGTTCAGAAAGTTATGATAAACAGTAAATTCAGTGATTATACAGTATATTAAATGAAATCCACAGTCTACCACTTTAGTTCCGAAAATACTGAAATAAAGGGACAACCAAGGCAGTCTTATTTGAACTTTCAATGCTGTCTACAACTGCATCATTGCTGAATGTTGTTTGATGCGGAGTGAACAAGTCAGGTTTGTGAATACAAAACAATAGGTGTGTTACTTTCCTGGCTTCCTCCAAAAAGTTAAGATTGACTTCTTTATGTAATTAGATGCAATAAAACCTACGCCTATTCATCACTGTTCCCTTTTTTTTTTTCAACTGATCATCTAACAAAGTTATATCTATATTAAGACTAATGAGCATAAAAAAATCTCTGTCTAAAAAATAAAGCTCATCTAAAAATAAAGCTCTGATTATATTCATCTCTGTAATGTTGGAAGAACACACCTTCGGCCAAATGTAAGTCATCATTCCTCTGAGCATATCCCTGCTGGTGACGGGATCCCCATTCAGGGGTATAGCTTCTCTAGACATGGAGGACGCTCCAGGGTGGAAACATTTTCTTACTGGTTGGGTTGGAGGAATCTTAAGAGGAACAAAGTCACTGACTATCTTATGGATGTCAGTTTTAGCTGATGAAAGATAACCTTCACCTCCACTCTTTGTTCGTTTCCTTTTCTTATCTTCCAACACATGGCTGGTATTGCTTGTAGTCTGTAAATACAGAATGATAAAGTGAAGAACTAATAACAATAAATGAATAAATAAATAAATAGACAGACAGCCAGATAAATAAATAAATGGAGGGACAGACAGGCAAACCCACTGACAGACAGATAGATAGATAAACATCATCCTACATGAACATATAAATTGGTTAGATTATGGAAGAGCAGTAGTAAAGCTCGACAACTTGAAATAAAACCCCTTAAAATATGTCAATTTCTGATCTTTTCTCTCATTCACTCTCCCCATATCCTTCAGACACCAATCTCTGTAATTATGTGAGAGGTTGTGTGTAGGCATTACAGCCAATATAACAGAACATTCTACAATACTAACACAATAACGAATTCTCCATTTCAGCTTTGATTATTGGCTAGGAAGATTCCATAACACTAGCATTGCAGGCGAGAAGTCAATCCTTAATATTTTCTTTTAGCAGGTTTCACAGTGGACATTAAAACCTGAAACCAACTCTGACTCACCCTCAGCAAAATCAAAAGGAGTACGATTGGTTTCAGCCAAACATGAAGTAAACCAAATTATTGATAAAGGAAATGTAAAAAAAATTGTTCAAATGTAAATTTGAAAATCATAAAATATTTTCAAATTATTACAATACCCTTAAAATCTCGATATTACTGACAGTGATTTTACTCTAGCTGAGTTGTGTTATGTGTCCTTGTGTTATATTAAAGTAGAAGTTCCGAAATATTATCAGTTATTTATTTCACATCGAATACGTCTATAATGTATTATTTCAGAAACTATATTAGCATCTGTATTTTATTTACTGTGTGGGTTACAGCGAATCAGGCAACACCACCCTTGTATCTTTGTCTTTGTATCTCCCCCCCCTCTCTCAACAATTAGCTTTCGAGATTCAAGCCAGGGTTTTACTTCAATTTATCATATAATATTCTTAGTACTCAATATAAAGTAAAACATGATACTGTATGTGTATAAATTTCAGACAACTACTCTAAAAATAATCCTGCATTCCTTCTTCCCCTTTTTTTTTTTTTTTTTTTTTTTTAGTTATTTAATGACGCTGTATCAACTACGAGGTTATTTAGCGTCGATGAGATTGGTGATAGCAAGATGGTATTTGGCGAGATGAGAACGAGAATTCGCCATAGATTACCTGGCATTCACCTTATGGTTGGGGAAAACCTCGGAAAAAACCCAACCAGGTAATCAGTCCAAGCAGGAATCGAACCCGCAACCCGAGCACAACTTCAGACCAGCAGGCAAGCACCTTAACTGACTGAGCCACATCGGTGGCACATTCCTTTTTCAGTCAAATGTCATACTATAAAACTTTCTACAATTGAAATATTAAAAGTATTACAATTTAAAAAAAAAAGTAATGTACCTTTATGACATTTTAAAAAATTGTAACACTTTAAACATTTTAATTCTAGAAAGTTTTATAGTTTTAATCAAGTTTTAAAGTGAACAAAAAAGAACAAGAAATGCCATAGTATTAATTTGCAGTAAATATAAAGATTAACTTCACATTTATAAAGATGGATCATGTAATGCTGATAATTATACATCAGGAGCACGATATTAATTTCAAAACATCAAGAAAGTTATATATCTACTGATATTGCTCTTCAACATGTTTCTAAAATGTATGATAAATCACAGTAATGTGAAAGACAATCTATTAATCACTGCTAAACTGAAGGCACCCTAAGACTCGATATACTTACAATTATTAATTTTGATACAGAAACACGGTAACAATAGTAGCAATACAGTAAAAAAAAATTCACTGAAACATCATCATGAACCAGATTAATAGGACTTTTGTTCTGTTTCTTATAAATCACAAATACGTTCCTGGTCTCCCATCTTCTTCTTGTCTTCCTAAATCTCACCTGCCTCTAGGTCGATACTGAAAAGCCAAGATGGTGAGGCGACCTGGATTCATTCAGTTGATGTGCTCTCTCCAATGTAACTGATAATTGCAAATCTCATCTACAATATTGCTAACACCTAATTTCTCCCTAATAGTCATGTTTCTCTGTCATCTAATCTTGTTAAACCCAATAAATGTCTCAAGAATCTCATATGAGCAGTTTCTACTTACTTTGAAAAATAATTCAGTTAACTGAAACAATGGTTAATTAAAATCTGACATAATTTTTTGTGGACACTTACAACAGCATGGATAGAATACTATACTCTCAGCTTCTAGTACAAAATCTTCGTGTCGCTCAGATGGTTTTAGCTGTTCCATAATAACTCTGAAGCTGCATTTAGCTGATTCCAATGAATGCAGATGGTTCTCAGTACAGGCAACTTAAACAAACCTAAGACCAACAGCATGTGATGCATTCTGAGTAGCCTCTGATGAACTGTGGTCTACACTTCTTGACACTAGTGACATCTAATAAGCACACTCATAGAGTTGGGGCAAATAATGGCAAGTTAAGGGTACAGCTATTGGACAAAAAAAAAAATTTCACCTTTGTGATATTCCTATTTGTCTATGGTGTAATAATCATGAAGAAAATCTAGAACCTATTTTTTTTATGCTGCATATCCATAAATTCTATACAGAACATATTGAAGTCATGAACACAGTTGCCCAGGACTCAACTCTGCAGAACACATTGCCAGACCTCAACTCTGGCTACTGGTGGCAGACATCTATAATGAACACTTATCAGAGTACCCCTCAATTGTTAGAAGAAACCCCAGTCGGAGGCTACAGTGGACAGCAATAGACTTTATGTTATCAGCATCCTACTGGATGCATTAAAATTGACAGATGATCTTGTATATTTACTTTATTATATTTTGCTCCATCGAAAACAGTACAGGTAAGAAAAAGTACCCATGAATAATGGCATACTGAATGATAATCTTAAACACAAATAAAAAAAAAAGACGACGACAAAAGAAGTCATATTTCTGTAAGTTCTGTGAAGTTATGGTTCAATCATCACAAATGAGATCAAAGAATTTGACTAATTTATGATTAGCAATGGCGAGGCTACGGTTTAAATACTGGGTAGGCTGAAAAGATCTGCTTACCTTGTAGGCCTACTTATCTTTTTATATAGCAGATGTTTCTCGGCTTTTCTACCAAAATATTTTTTGTGACACAGACCCCACAAGAAAATGATGACCACACATTTTCACCCCAAACAGAATAGAGATATTATATAACTTAATTGTCTCGGAGCACCCTGTTAGCCAAGGATATTTCTTATACCACGAAAATTGAAAATTTCTATTTTGTCTTCATTCACCATTTTTCCAGGAATATGCTAAGAATGTCCATCATGAACTACCAAAAAATATTAGAAATGGTAAGAATATACGAATGTTTAGTTGTTTTACGTGCATTCGTCTAAAATGAAGAATAACTTATATTTATGACTTGAGGCTTTCCCGGCATTTGATATAGAATAACTCTTCTCGGGTTCTCAGCCAGGTGAGTTGGAGATTAGCTTCCAAGCTTTCGGCGGCTAGCTCTGCCATCTTCTTCAGCCGTCAAAAGCTTGGAAGCTAATCTCCAACTCACCTGGCTGAGAACCCGAGAAGAGTTATTCTATAACTTATATTTAAATCATACAATTTATGAAGTAAAATAGGCTATCTTACTATTAGAGAGGAAACATTTTTTGTGCAATTCAGAAAACCGAAGTGCATAGTAAATTATTTAATTTCTTGATTTTTCAATGATCAATAGATAGGAATATCATTCACAAAGTCATAAAAGAATTAAATTATTGTAAAATGTATGAGAAAATATATTATTATCATCGTCATGATAATGATTTCTTTATACTTAATATGTAAGACACCCAGATGAATTGAGCAGTAGGCCAAAATACAGACTTTGAGCAAAGTTTATTAAATAAGATAAAATGTTATACATAGTGAATATGCAAAACGTAACTTTTTCGGTAAAGCATACCAACTTCTAGTTACTAATACAAGCTGATAACAAAATAATAGTATATGAACAGCTACTTGTAGATAGCTAGAGACAGCATGGAGCATGCAATAAAAGAAACTATCTAGAGAGTAGTACGAAGATTAATGCATGAAAGTGCAGGAAAGAGAATTTTAAATGTTAACAGAGACTGCAATTCCTTTCATTGGAACTTAATTAATCTCTTGGTCGAATTCCATGAAAATCCCGAAGCAGATTTTTGTGCAGCATCATAACATTATCTCTCTGACTCTGTAAAGTGAAGTTAGTCTTTAAAATTAAATATTATGAAGTTTGCAGTCTCCAAAATCCCATTTATGTTAATACATTTGTAGAATTATTCTACAGAATAAATAGAATTGGACTATACTGTAATAAGTTGTAGGAAAGAATTCTGAAGTTAAAATCTACAATATAGTTTCCTGTTATGTTTTCAGTGAATCACTCAAAATATTCATGTATATGATCTATGTTTAGCCACTCTGGTGAACGTAAAATAATTTTAAGTGGTAGGACTTAAAAATAGAATTGGATGCAGTTTGCACACGGTACATAATGTATGTGAAAAGAATAGAAGATATTATGACCTTTGTTCGTCAGAACTCTAAATACTATATATTAATTAAAGCAGGACGCAGTTTAAGTGTTGAATCATAAGACAAGGTGGAATAAGCATGTTCGGCAAAACAATGTGCTGGTATTTAGCATTATGCACACACAATTTTATTACATACTCTCATTTACATAGTAATTGGAAATGGTATACAAACACTATACAAATGCTGTTTTCACTTCAGTTTAACAATTATTTTATTCTGTAATTCAGTGAGTTAAGTCACATTTTAAATGAAAGATGTCGACTTTATAAAAATTGTCATATCTCTGATGTTTCCAATTCGTTAAGTGTAAATGATTTCATTTCAAAGTATATGAGGGCTAAGAGGAATAAAGGGGATAAGTACACTTTTGATAGTTCTTGTGGAGAGTGATTTTAAATATGATAAAATGTAATATTATTGCATATGTTTGTTTTTGTTCTAATTGTTTCAGTTCATAATGTTACAAATGCTTTTCAAACTGGTAAGTTTCAATGGTTTGAATGACCTTAAATAGTTTTTTTTTTTCTTGGTGAAAAATGGACTTTATTCCCCTTACCTTTCATTTTCAGAAGTCTGATTAGTATAATATGTTAGGTACTAATCAGCGATGTATGCAATGGAGGGTGAAAGGAACTGGCCACCCTACCCCATTATCTCCTGATCTATTTGCCTCATGAATGATACTTTAATGGTGTCACTTCTGAGGTTCAGACCTGGGTTAAACGAGCGCTGAGGTACAGACGTGGACAAATTATTAGCAAAATTGAAGATTTTTATTATATATTTTTACAAAATATGAGTTTTCAATTTAGACTACAGTTGACATTTTTGTGTATTTCCAAGTAATTAGCCAAATTGAAGATTTGTATTGTATATTTTTCAAAATTTAACTCCTCAATTTGGACTACATTGGATATTTTTGCACATTGACAAATTATTGGCAAAACTGAAAGTTTTTATTGTATATTTTTACAAAATTCGATTCTTCAATTTGGACTACAGTTGACATTTTGGATATTTCCAAATTATTAGCAAAACTGAAGATTTTTGTTATATATTTTTACAAAATTTGACTCTTCAATGCAGTTGGCATTTTTGCAAATTTACAAAATATTAGCAAAATTGAAGATTTTTATTATATATTTTTACAAAACTTGACTCTTCAATTGAAACTACAGTTGATATTTTTGCATATTTCTGTCTACTGTAATGATGGAAATATGCAAAATTGTCAACTGTAGTTTAAATTGAAAAGTCAAATTTTGTAAACAGAATTATCATAAAAATCGTCAATTTTGTTAATAATTTGTCCACGTCTGTAGTTCCCTTCCCACATTGCTTCCATACTTTCAGCTGTCTCCTCTGTAATACCAACATAACTTTGGTAACATTAGTAGTGTACACTCAGGCTATGCCTTGCATATAGGAATCTGTGATAGGTTAGGTTAGTTTAGACTTTTGTCACGTTTTGTATATACGAATCTGTGACAGGTTAGATTAGGTTAGTTTAAGTTTTTATTATACCTTGCACTTACGAAGCTCTGCAAGATTTTCAAAGCCTGGTGATTTTTGTTTACTGAAGTTGTCAGTGTAATGGCTGGTTATTGAATTAATACAAGTTTTATGTTCTCCACATTACATCATATTGTTTGTTTTATGTCCCTACATTCCTTTCCTTCACTAGAAATCACCACACACTTCTAATTTCATACATAATTTACTACATTTCCGAACAATTTCCTTTACTTGAAATATTTCCCTATAAAATCCTTAATGTTTGAAATCCATCTCCGCAAGAAATCTCTCACAAATTCGACTATTTTCATTTCCAAAATCATTGGAACTACCTCAATGCTCGTTTTTCCCAGATCTATCTTCGGACAGTTGACTAAACAACAACAAATCAACATTTAACAGATACTTCTTTTACATATTAAAATATCAAACACTAAAAAAAAAAAAAAAAAAAAAAAAAAAAAAAAAAAAAAAAAAATACATTTCTTTTGTCATGTGAATATTATAAACTCAATAACACCATGTGTCTCAATTTCTCCATCAGTCTGTCGGTAAATATTTATTTTATTTACAATCAATATGTCTTAAACCTAGTTCACACAACTGTCTTTTCAGCAGTTTTTAACAAATTCATATACTCTAACATGAGATCTGTTGCGATTTCAAAACTTGGTGTGCAACCCTTTCTTTTTTTCTCTTCCATTATTGCATAGGCGTTCTTAAATTCTAATATTTTATGCTTTATCAGATATCTCCCTACATTACAAATGGCATCATGTTCTGAAGGAATGAAGTCGCATGAGTAAATTTTGTGGGCTAAAACATCTTTTCCTGAAACATCTGTCACTAGAACACAGATCACAGCTTTCACATTGAATGACAAACCATCAAAATTGCACGACAAGTTTTCTGTTAATCTGTGATCTTCCAAAAAAGTCGTCTTTAGAGATGAACAGTTAAATTCTGTGGGGTTAGCTACTTTCACAGCATTTACAACTTCCTCAAATGAAAAAGGAATAAAATCGTGAGGATTTGAAGAAATAAAGAAGCCATATTCAATATATAACTTAAGATTTGAATGATGGCCATAATGGATGAACACTTGGGTATGTCTGGAAAAGGGTATCAAAGTTCGTATCTCGTAATAATTGTTACCTGCACTCAGTCCAACTTCCACAGCAGCACCATTCGAATGATTGAACATATCCAAATATGGCGCAAGAGCTAGACAATTGTCCTTAATCTTCAAGTCAGGACTCGCAACTTGCTCATTTAGATAGACACAGCGTGTATTCACCGTGCACCATGCCCACTGATACAACTTCTCGTTTCTTAGCACTGTATCCACTGATTCACTGCAATGCCAACACTTCAAACCACACACTATTTTCAAATCACTGAAACTCTGTAACACTTTCTCTCTTTGGGCCAGAATGGGTTCTAGGAAAATAGGTGGCAACAAACAGAGTTCTTCATCTGAACAATATAATGGCGTGGAGTAATGTGAGGGAAGACTGTTGAGGTATGGTTCCCACAAAGAATGGTGTCCTAGGTGCTTCTCCCAAACGAGGAAAGTCGCAAGGAGTTGCATGCCACTGTCTCTGCTAATAAGTCGACCAACTTCAGATTTCGCAACTGTAGCAGGAGTGATGAGTAATTGCACTGGTATGCTCATTATCACTTGATTTCTGGCGATTCCTGTTTTTGTCATCAATCCTCGTCCTGTGTCATAAAAATCCACAGGAGTCAGCATGCAAGTTGGTGTCCAGCCATGCTGCTTCATCCACTTTGTCAGGCGAATGAAACATGGAGAAGAGTGCAGGCTTGTTGGGAGTTGTCTCACACATTTCCGTCTCCTTTTTCTGTATGTTCTCCCCATTACATGGTTTGGAATCTCATCTGAAATACTTAATTTCTATCAGACTACTCTAAGTTTTAAATATACAGAGTGAATAATAAATACGGGGACAAACTTTGAGCGCGAGTTTCTCACATCAAAACAATAAAAAAAGGCATAAATATATGTTCAGAAATGCCTGGTTTATGAGTTTTTTAGTTGGTTATTTAACGACACTGTATCAACTACGAGGTTATTTAGCATCGATGAGATTGGTGATAGCGAGATGGTATTTGGTAAGATGAGACCAAGGATTCGCCATAGATTACCTGACATTCACCTTACGGTCGGGGAAAATCTCGGAAAAAAATCCAACCAGGTAATCAGCCCAAGTGGGGATCAAACCCGTGCCTGAGCACAACTTCAGACCGGCAAGCAAGCACCTAACCGACTGGGCCACACCGGTGGCTTTTATGAGTTATTCCAAAGATGACAGTCAACATGTTTCGAGGTAAAATTCAACAACTGCTGAAGTTTGTTGGTGTTTAGTCAACTGTCCAAAGACAGGTCTGAACCTCACAAGTGATACCAAACAGCACTACTTATGAGGCAACTAGCCCAGGAGATGATGGGGGTAGGGTGGCCAGTTCCTTTCCCCCTTCAGTACATACATCGCCAATTAGTTACACTGTTGAAGTTTATTATGGTACAAATAATTAACGTTTGCTGACAATCGATTAATGTTATCAATACAAGTCTACCTACTGATGTACACTGTAACCCAGATGGCCATGCACTGTCAAGGAAACTTGTTTACAGTTGTGATTAGTCTGTTTCGTATGTTTGACTTGTATGACAGGTCAGTTACATTTGAGAGCCTAACCATGGCAGGATAACCACTCGAGATGAACAGATAGGGGACGGCCCAACTCCTTGGCCTGAATATTCATCTGAATACAATCCTTTCGACTTCTGTGGGAATACCTAAAAGCCCTAGTTTATGCAATGGACATTCAAAATACAGAGATACTTCATCAACATATTGTAGATACCTGCGAAGCCCTCTGAAACCATCCTGGGATCTTTGAGAGCGACAGGCAATGATTCGACATGTCCATCCATGCATAGAAGCAGGCAGAGGGCATTTTTAACATTTGCTATGAATTGTAAGCTGAAAACATTTTGTATACGGTATAAGTACATTGTTAATGTAGTTAGTGTAGTTCAAAAGTATTGGAAAGCACGACTGCTAATGGCTTCATTGCCAGATGCAAGGCACTAAACAACAACATTGTTAATGTATCAATGTATTGCAATAACTCACAAACCAGGCATTTTCGGACATACAGTATGTTTATATGACTTTTTTTTTCTTGTTTTCGTGTGAGGAACTTGCACTAGAAGTTTGTCCCCATATTTCTGATTCACACTGTATAAATATGAAGTAAGAAGAGCGCCTACCATTCGGAGTGTAACAAAAATACAGGACAAAATTTCAGGAATGGATTCCTGATATGTAGAGAAGGTTCTGAAAAAGAGGAACTGGTGCTGACAATAAGTGCTACTCAACTGAAGACTCAAATTCTATCAGTGAGAGAGACTGATTGTTGATTAGTCATTTTCATTTGACATAATGGGGGTGCACTGACGCGAAAACTAATTTGTATGCTCTAGCCTAACCCGAACAACCTATCATCCCTTTTATGCTAGGACGGACTTTACCAAACGAACTTCGGTTCCAGGAAATTAGGTAAAATGTTCTTCCTTTCCTTTCTAAGACCAATTTGGAGCGAACTTTCCAGAACAGTGTTCATCAGGAAAATAATTTTTTCTACATTTTAAATTGCATTTTTGTAGTTTTTAAGGCATTTTTGCATTTCAGTATCGGTATTTTTACTTTAAATATATGCAAAATGCTAAAAAGACGCTTTTCAGGCACAAACATAATTTTTAAGCATTTATAGGAGTTTATGGCTCATTTAAACTTAGGCGTTTTAGGTTCTATAGAATTATAACAGCGGGATCCTGCGTACTGTATTTATTAGATACAAGAGAAGGTAATAACTTTATTGAATAATATAGTTATTTACAGCCAACGGTTAGTTTACAAAGAGATTACTGTGTAGTAGTTGCAATAAGTCTCTCCCACAAGCTAAATTTTACCAATCTAAAATATATATATATATATATCTGTGTGTGTGTGTGTATAAAATTTACCTATGTGGCAAAGTGCATACTGCAATGTAAGAGTAATACAAACATGACAGTATCAAAGCACATGTCAACTTAGTGAGCATTAATTATACGTTAAGTTACAGAAGGACGAGAACTGTAACAAATTAGAATAGGTTACAGGAAGGGATAAATAGCTAGGCAAGTGAAAGGAGATCAAAGACTGTAAAAATTATCTTAACATACTAATAAGAGTAGATTTGTCTGTGTTTGTCGAATGTGCATCATCGTTTACAAAAAGGCACTTTTCAGTGCCAATAATTTACTTTGTGTGCAAAAGATGAGAATTTGGGGTAAGTGAGGAAGGAAGGTAACCGTGTTCTGAAGTTTATTCTGGACTCTGTATACATTTGTAGGGTTGCAAACTTAACGACAAAACGCGAGTCTTGTTATATTCGCAAAGGAACCGGGAAGTAGCCTGCTAGACTGTATCATGCTAAATAATTAAGGACTCGATTTGGGACGGGCAAGTGGGATTAAAGCTCTCGCAGTGTTCACATTGTAACTCTAAGTGTGCTCTTTCATTTTTTAGGTTATCATGGTGATTTCAAACATGCTACAAAATGTAGCTTCTCTGGTTTATCATTCGCCTATGTTCTGACTACTACTAACATTATTCGTAGTTTCCTTGTAATGTTAAGTCATCCAAATACTACGTCACAATCTTTTCCCTTATCACTCTCCAGTAAAAACCAAAGGAAATAAGAAGGAAGCCAACTACAAAACAGCAAAATAAGAAATAGTAGATGATTATGATTTTATTTCCGTTACAAATCCCGCAAAAGATTTCGGTAAAGAACTTCATCTATTTTCCAAAGGAATTGTATAAACTTGTATTGTCTTATTCATTAGGCTTACACCATGCTGAACCCATGAATATATAACAAGGATACGAAATTATCTCAAGAAAGATGTATTGAGCCAGGTTGTAGATCAAAGGCCACTCTTCCAGATTTATGATGAAATGAACATAAAGATAACGATCATATTCATTTACGACAAAATTTGACATAAATGAAAACTTTTGGATATAAATATAACGTTAATTGTATTTTAACAATTTTGTTACCTTTCTTGTTATTCTGCCGAAATTAATTTCCACAAATTAAGCTTGTCACCCCTCATTAAGAATACGTAATCAGGGTTGTCACTCACCCTCAAATTTGTAAATATCTTCACATGGTCCACTTGTCTTCTGAATTCCGTTGATAATTTACTGTATAATTTAGAGCTAAATTTTCTGCTACAATTAAATTCATATTCTGAGCCTAAATTGTTATTTAATCTTGTTTTCCATTTAATTCTATTTGAATGTAACAAAATAAATGATCGCCTGCTCAACAGGACAGCAGCCATACCTAAACTCGACTCACACAGTCGATTGGTATATCGATACTGTTGAACCAGCTGATCGTTCAATCAGCCGGTCGAGAAGACAGAAGACTCGTGCAGCGTGTTGTCTTGCACGTCACTGTAGCGCACAACCTTCATAGCGTTCGGAGTTAACCTTAAACAATGGGAAGTGCAGGCGATGTTCAAAATATTATGAAACTTGCAGATCAGAAACTCGATGGAACTGAAGATTTTGGAGAACATCTGAAAGTTTTACCAACCAATGATCAAGTAAAGGAATTGCAAACAATTCTTCGCGACAGGTAACCAAACGAAAGTCACATGTTTTCATTACTTCCCAATGTATATTATTTCAAAGCATTCTGTATTAAAAGTTTTATCTTTATTTCAGAAATACAACAAGAAATGATTTCAAGTTCTACGCTGATCGATTGGTAAGTTAAAGGGTAACATTATAAATGATATTGACGAAAGAACTTTGCCAACAGCACAAATTTAAAAGAGAAGAAAACGATACTGTTGAAACAAACAGGACGCCAAGAATTTCTGTGTAGATACTGGAACTCGAATTTTTGTATCAGGCTTCCTTTTGGAAAACCAGACTGATAAGTTTTTCTGCATTAAAATGCTATGAACACGTGTGAGGAAAAGGGTGCTAGAATGAGTTTGAGATGAATAAAATGCACAGACTTGTTAAAGAAGAGATAATAGGCTATTTTAGAGTGATTCAAAACACTTTATGCAATGCATACCGTATGCAACAAGTAAATGGTGCCATGTTGTGCATCATATTTGTCAATTTTATGAAAACAATAATATTATAGTTTAAAGTAAGACTTAACATGTTTAATCTTTCTTATACCTACCTGTAGGCCTATTTGTCCTTTGAGAGCGTTAACATTTTTTTGTACAGATTCGCCTTGTCATCGAAGAGAGTTTGAACCAACTTCCCTTCACAAAATGTGTTGTAACAACACCCACTGGAGCAAAGTACCAAGGTCTGAAGTACCAGAGAGGCAATTGTGGTGTAAGCATTGTGAGAAGTGGGGAAGCAATGGAGCAGGTAATTGCCATATTTATGAGTGTTAAGTGATAGGATTAATCTGAAAGAACAGATCGTCAGTAGGGGAAGTTATCCCCACTTGCTGCATGGCACTTGCTCTCTGTCTACTGTCTACCCTCCGACCCAGTGGCTTACTCCCAAGCTTACCATAAGGAAATGTGCATTCGACACTCACACATTTAGCATAACATAAACACAACAGCTTCTACGATATGTTCTTTCAGATTTTCCCAGTGATCATTTGAACAGTTGAAAATTCAGTTTACATTATGTGTTGTTTATAACATGCTTCCTTATGTAAAACTTTGCCTTGTCAGCCTTTCTCATCCTATTTTTTT
Source organism: Periplaneta americana (assembly GCF_040183065.1). Classification (NCBI taxonomy): domain Eukaryota; kingdom Metazoa; phylum Arthropoda; class Insecta; order Blattodea; family Blattidae; genus Periplaneta; species Periplaneta americana. The sequence continues at coordinate 34,063,962 of NC_091132.1, read as the reverse complement.
ATAAAATTGTCTCATACCATTTTTGCATTAAAATATTTTTTACTTAAATAAAAAGTGGAATAGTGAAAACACTGTTGTTTTTACATACTTCTTATGATATATTTGCAGGGTTTGCGTGATTGTTGTCGATCAATTCGCATCGGTAAAATCCTTGTGGAGTCAGACGCAGACACACATGAAGCCAGAGTGGTGTATGCTCGGTTTCCTGAGGACATATCTAGCAGAAAAGTGCTACTTATGTATCCAATTATGAGTAAGTACGTTTGTATGGAATTCTCTCCTTCGATCTTCATTATTAATTTTTTTTTTTATAAAACTTGGCAAATTTATAAACTAAAACTGCTTAATAAATTCTTCTGAGTCCTGAGACATTTGTTGGTTTATTTTAAAATTCAATATAATTTGTACACTTAAAAAAAAATAACTGACATGACGAAAAATGCTGAAAAAATTCTGCAGAAATGAGGTGCATTATACTATACTTCGGGTTTCTGCATATACATCTTATATTGTAATCATGTATGAAGTATGGTATGGTGTACTATACTCTCAGGACTGAGGAGGATAAGGGGAAAATTTTCAGAAAAATTTCCATCACTAATTACCTGACATTGGCCTTGCTGTTGGGGAATACTTCAGGGGGGGGAAAAAATCAAACCAGGTTATTGGTCCCAGAATGATTCAAACCTGCATTTGAGTGTAGCCTTAAATTTAGAGTTTTCACTACTATTCGAGCTATGCTAATGGTTATCCTCTCCCTATCACTCATATTGGTATTATTCTGCAGGCCTTTCAAGTATTTAAGTATGCAGCAATCATGGAATATTTTAAATATTAAAATTTATAACGTCGTTTACTGGAGGTTTGTGCCTTCAATCCACGTGTCTAGCAGTGGATAGTTGTAACACATGGAAACATGTTTCAATGTGCATAATATGCGGATTTCCAAGCTTTTGAAGTTAATGTAAGCAACGATTTTTTGTACATAACAGTGTTTATCAAGCATACTACATTTCTAGGTTGCGAACCCTAACTTTATATTGCTTGACAGTTCAGTTTTTATAATCTTAACTCGTAATATAACACTGTGTTCTTCTTTATCCCATTTATGCCCAACACTTTTTTTTGTTGAATATTTTCATAATTTTTCCACCGCCATATGAAATTGAAATGGAAGTTCATTATTGTGCTGCAGGCTCCTTTGATTCTTCTGGTATACACAGCAATTACATAAAAGTTAATTTTGTAATTCATTCCTTTGCATTTTTGCAGAAAAATAGCTAATGCAGACTGTTGCAAAAACGCAACACTAGGCAGATATGGGTTATATACCTATGCCCTTTGTTACTCATTTTACTTGCATAATGTTTCTTTGGGTCAAGCTTAAAATGATGAGAGTATTTATAATTACATTCTTGTAAGTTAGGCCATGTTTCTCTTTTATCTCCAGGTACAGGGAATACAGTGATTAAAGCCATTGCTGTATTGAAGGAACATAATGTAGCAGAGGAAAATATTATTCTATCCAATTTATTCTGCACGCCATTTGCAGCCAAGTCGGTAATGGCGGCATACCCACAGGTTTGCAGCATTAATTTCAACATTGATTGACATGTTAACAGAATTTCCGTCTTTTGGCAATTGAAAAAATTGCTCATGTTTGTGAACTAAGCGTTCTGATACAAGACAGATCTGCTGTGATCAGAAATACCTGCAAGAACAGTCTACTACAGAAGTACTGGAAAGTACATTTAGTCAAAATTTTAATTCTGCTGTTAATCAGATCGTACAAATATGGTAGACTGAATAAAAACTGTTGCTTTTTATCATAAACTAAGTAAGTACACTATTATTTCAAGACATTAAAAAATTTGAATACACTTACTTCTTTAGTAAAAACTGTCATTTCATTTATGCTTTAGCAAATTCTATCACAGTTACTGAGAAGGATAGATACCATATTTACTTGGCTGTAGGACCCCTACCTTCGTTACTTTTTGAAAATCAATATACAAAATAAAAAATTCTTAGAAACTGACGAATTATTGACTATTGTTATGTTTAATTTGGTAAAGTTGTCCTCTATTAAAATATCTTGCACAAAGTGTACACAGAGAATATATTTCAAATTCGCGAATGAAGAAGGACGAAAATTTCTTAATGAACTTCTTGTTAACATGTCAGTCATGCAGTAGTGTAGGTCTGGATGTCTTGTCAGAGATAGAACGTGCATAACTACTTTATACAGTTAAATGAAACAGCAAGTTTTATGCAGTTTGTCTCATTACAGATGCAGATCTTGACATCAGAAATTCATCATGTAGCACCCAACCATTTTGGTCAGAAATATTTTGGTACAGACTGAAAAGACGACAGTTCCTGTGCAATTGAAATGGAAGCCTTGTTTCTTACATTTTTACAACCTACATCTTCTATATGTTTATTTCAATTTCTCAATCGCTGTCCACTTATTTTGGATATAAGTATTTTATTACTGACTAAGAAATATTTAACTTTCGTTGCAGAAAAAAGGAACTTTGCTCTTAAAAAGGACAAGAACGTACATGTTTATGAACGTACATTAAGGATATATTTTAGCATATATATTTCAGCAAATATGTTTGATTCTTAATTACAATGAATGAGATTCTATTTATTTTATGTTATACAAAACAATAGACCATATTAAGAATACATGGCATATCGTAAGAGCAAGCAACTCAGCAATTATTAGTTCTATTATTTATTGGTTTCCTAGTTTTGTTGCTGAGCAGATGTTGGTGATACTGAATGACAATGTTCAGACGTGATACGCCTGATTTGTGACAAAAGAAATTAGTTGTAATGTGATACAGTATTCTAGCAATTTTGCATTTTTAAACTTCAGTTTCATATATATTTATCTAAAAACCAAAATTTAATTTAACGAATGTTGATTAATTCATGCAGGACAGGTTTATCATTAAGTCTTAAACTTTACAATACGTTATATATAGATAATTACAGAAGACGCACGAATGAACCGTATACATGGAACTGTGAAAAGGCAGTACATGGTTACAATGTTTCGTGATATGGCAGAAGTTTCTCTTGTAGTGTATTGTGAGGCAGAAGTATTACCAAAGAGCACGAGTCCTGATAGGTCGATATGTTAGTCCTTGTCACTTAAGTGTGCATTATGTTGAGTACAAACTGAAATGAAGTAGTCATATATTATTAAGTATTCTATACAGTGTGATTCAGTACTTAATAATAATGTGGATTGGAATAACACTTTTTTTTTTAATATAAAAACGCATTTATTTGTGAATGTTATCCAAGAGAGGAATGTGTGATGAGTCTTGTATTAACTTATTTATAGCTCTAACAAGCATTACTCGCATCATCCCAAAATAAGAAAACTAGTTTCTCAATAAGGAGGAAGTCTTTCTTTTGAAGATTCAGCAAGGATTTTTTTGTTTCATTGTAAATGCGACATTTGAATTACTCCATTAGCTGTAGACAATTGTTTCATCAAACCTTCTTTATGTTTGGAAACTCTTACTAAGGTTGATATTTCAGAAACACAATGAATATATATATTTTTTTGCCTTTTTCTTTTAATATGTGAGAACTTGTCCTTAAGATGTGCTTCTCTGATACATTCATTACCCTTTCATTAAAAAAACCGATCAAAAAATAATTAGAAATGGTGTAGAGTGGAGAGAAGTTAAGTATAAACCTAGATCATATATATAACAGATAACTCCTCGCTACGTTAAAATCGGCAGCACTTTGAAGAGAACAACCACCAGGATCGCCACCCGTCCGCCGTAAACGAATACGAGATGGCAGCACAGTCGCTAATGCAATTCAAATGGGTATTATGACGTGACTCCTTATGTAATAACTAGATGGCAGCGTAGTAAACCTGACAAAAGTTGTTAACCTCAAAGCCTATAACCCTGATATATCTGTTACGTATATGATCTAGGGTATAAATGACCAATGTTCTGAACATATGCATTGTAATACAGAATGTAGTGAGCTTGAACTTCCTTATTGAGCAGACCGCCAATATTTTGATAAAAGGATGCAGTTGTCCATGATTTTTCTTGCTTGCTCACTAGCTGATGAAATTCTTGCTTAGTTTTTGCATGCAAAGAATTTTTTAATTAGATGTATGAGGAAAATTATGGTAATGCCATGTGAAAATAGTGAATAGTTGAAAGGAGACACTTCATTTTATGAAATTCATTATAATTATATAGTAATGAGTCACAACTTGTGGACAAGTGAATTCGTAATGTTAGTAAGTCAATATATGGTAGACATAACATCTTCTGTGTGCATCGACAAGGGAGTGAAGATATGTTAGTGATATATCTATTGATGCGTTTTATAGATAAATGACAGAAAAGTACTTTTTGCTTTGGGATTAATATTTACTTGCATATATTGCTACGAATGTACATGCTTTCTACATGTATTACAGATGTGTCTCAGAAATTCATCTGAACTGTAAAGAATTAATACGTGAAATATATGTAAACGAACGTTTATTTCGAAAATATATTGAATTTTATACTTTTTTCCTATACATACTGACTAGTGAATGAGGTATACAGTTTAATTTGTATAGAATTAAAATGTTAAAAGGCTTTCTAGCACATGAAATGTGAAAAGCATTGTCAAGAACAAAACTCCTATCTTTGCTGTTTGAATTGACTGGCCTGCATGTACAAGTTGTACTAGTGTAAGTGGCAGCCAGAGATCTCGTATTTATAATGATCTACATCATATAAAATATTCATATTGATTTAATATTTATTTGGTACGGTGCATGGAAGAATTATCTCTAGCATTTATTTGATTTGTCTTAAAATGACGACATAATAAGTACGTATTTATGTTCCTTATCTTATGTAGCACCTATATAATGATTGAATATTTATATAGATTTAAAAATGCATAAATGGTCAGAAGAAACAGGATAACTCCAAGAAACTTTTATTTATTTATTCGTATAGAGTGAACCTGCCTTATGTATTATGAACAATGCTGTACTTATATTTATTTTGCTTTGCAGATCTGTACTATGGCAATTTAAAGAGGCGCAAATTAATTTTAGTAAGATACAAGCATGGTATATAATATTTTGATTAAATTGTATTTCAAGTTACGCATATGTATCCTAGAGAAATGTATTCTTCGTACATTCATACAGTAAAACTCTCTTTTTAACGAGTCTCTAAATTACTATTTTTTTAAAGAGATTTTCGCTTAAAATAAACAAGGAAAAGCTAAGAGAAATTATAACATTTCTAAACCATTTAACTACATTAAATTAAGATATTCTTAATAATAATTAAATTTTACTATTAGCAACACATTACACATTAACACATATTATTTCTGCAAGTTTACTTTCAAATGAGATATCGATGCATACTATCAATTACAATGTATTGCTATAGTACCAAACTAGTGTGACCATACTCTGTACGGAAATTGATCACAAAAGTTGAAATAGATTCGGAATTTTGCTAAAACGAATTGTGTATTCGCAAATTCATTCAGATATATTCCTTAAAAGTGGAAATCATCAACTGCATTATTTTTATGGTTTTGCTAGGACCTTTGAAATCATTCCTTAAAAACATGGCATTTTGTTAAAACGAGGTTTTGCTGTATATATGTAAAGCCTAAATGGCTGTGGTATGCATAAGAAGTATGTTAACTTCCAGGTTCCAGAAAGTTGAGACTTTACACTTTTAATTTTAACAGTTTATGAAGCATAATTGTACTTTTTCATTACCACTGGGCCCAAAACATGGTTTATATTAATTGCATGATCCATTTCTATATAGAATCTGTTTATTTATTTCCCAATGTGAAAGATGTGTTACAGCATATGTTTGTATATGAATACATAAAAATATATGAGTCATTATTGGTGAGTGAATAATTTGGGTTTAAAATTCATGCTAAGGACAGCATACTACTATAGCAAGATCTTAAATACAGTTTTGTCTGGTATCATTTCATTAACACCATAAATATACGGCACCTTTCCCAAGCTAATTGACAAAATACCGGGCGTTTAAATGAAAGTATGGCATATTTGCATACCAGGTGGTATTGGCCAGAACTAGAAAAAAAAAAAAGTCCTCATAAACATATTATATGTGGAAACAAATACATGTTATCATTTCTCCACAACTCTGAAAAATTGCATATTTAATTTACAGTGGACTTCGTGTAATCAGCTTATAGCTGGACACATCCTCATTTGTCTGCAGAATAGTCGCTATAGGTGGTGTGCATTCTAACACATCCTCAAGCTCTCTGATTTGTTGACATTCATTGTACACATACTCATTTCTGCATAGAATTGGAATATATCAGTCCCCTAACTGCCCATTGTGCAACTCAAACCAAGAAATGGATTCGGAACACCTCAAAATCTGTGCTTCAGTGGCTGACCATGATAATATCTTTGAAAAATATTGGAGTGCAAGAGGTCAAATGACTCTGTTGTCAAATGCCTGGCATTAGAAAACAACAACACATGCTCCTTCAATTTTGTATGCTAGGTGTGGCACACACAGAGATCTTCTAAGAATCCTCATAGCCAAAAATCGAAAAAATTAAGGTTAGATTATCAGAAAGGTCATGCTGCTGGACCTCTTCAATCAATTCATGGGTCATTAAATGTCGGGTTAGGTGTTGTCAGACAATATGTAGAAAATGGGGTGATATCCCACCATGCATGAACCACATCCATTAATGCACTGCAGAGGTAACACAACCAATAAGAAAAAGTCAAGGAGTCCAGACAGAAAGACAGCTTATATCACCGAATACCCTTCACAAGTAAGATGATGTCTTGCACGACAGACTAGATTTAAGATCCATGTTTACTATACTCTGTTTACTTATGTTGAGGAAACATACGAACTTTTGTTTTGTAGTTTTTTTAAAGGATTAACGATAATAGGCAACTATAAAGAATGATCCATATGCCAACAGATATTACGTTGTTTCTAGATATATGTTCATGGGCACTTTTTTTTGTTTGTTTTGGCCAGTACTATCTGCTGTAAAAATAAGTCATACATTTATTTAAACAAACGGTATATATTTTACTGTGTATAAAACACTGGATATTCGAAAGTCTTAGTACTTTTAAGCACAATATCAATATTTACTTTTCTATAATAAAAAAATGTTAACATGCATAGAACAATGAAACTTTCATATTTTACATCTTGTTATTGACTTAAAATGCACGTTTTGGAGAATAGTTTGTAACATTCTGATATTCCCTAATATTTAAGAAAATGAAAATGGACATAATAAATGTAACGAATTTTCGTTCTTAAGAAAAAAGACAAATGACACTTAACAAAATGCAGTTTTTAACAGCTGTATAACAACTTTGAGGTTATGTGTTGTGTGTAATATGCAGTTTTATAAGCGGGTTAAGCTATAAATGATGAAATAAAGTGATCAAGTATATCGTCATTGTAATATTATAAACGAATTAAGGCAAATGTAACTTCTGCTAATGAAGTGGCACTGCAAGCATAATTGTTTTTGTATTTCATAACTTAATTTTGTTGTCAAATGTATAACAGAGTGTTGATCATACAAAATGTTTCCCAGCTCTGAGAATCCGTCTATATTGCACTTTCATTATTTTTATAGCAGAAAAATGTGTGCTTGAAGGTGATAGTTACTTTTTACTGTCACAATAAATGAAGAGTAAATGTCACAGGAGAGTGCTGCAGTAATTGTAACTCATTGGAATGACCCATTTTCTGTTTATCTTGTTAATTCAACTTCATTCTGATGAAGTGTATTGGTGTATGTATATAAAGGTTATAAGTTCATTGACAGTCATCCCTGCTGTGATCAAATTATCATTTGTGATTTACTGAAAATGAACAGTTAGCTCTAGAAAGAAAATCAGTCACTGAATGGGACTGGTTGCCAAAGTAATGTAATTTAATTAGAATTTTACTGCTGTAATAATTCAGTTTAATAATTTCATAAAGGCATTGGTCTTGTAAACCAGAAATAATAAATAACCCTCTGAACTGTGAGAGAAGATATACTTTTTCATTAATTCCCAACATTCATGTCTTAAATAATCTTATGATATTAAAGGATTTTAATAATATTAACAACTTCTACCAACTTGTTGAATAAATTCTGACATACGCTGCAACCAATCATGTGTAAATTAAGCCTGATTATGCTTCAGATCTTAAGTATGTGAGAGTTTTTCTGAAAGATAGAAGTTACATGGTTTAAAATCCAGAGTAGGTACTGCATTAGCCACAAATTAGGCTCATTATCCGGCCACAAACACATATTTTCATATATGCATAAAAAAACCAGACTGGTTTTTTTTAATACCTGCAGAATTTTTCTTCATTTATTTGTTAAAGAATGGTTTAATGGACGTTTCTGCCCACGAACAATTCTGGCCCTAAAATTATTTTATCACTAATCCGCTCTAGCATTCAAGCCTTTCTTCAGTTTATCCTGTTCAAAACTCCCCCACATGTTACACTACTTCACTTACTTTTGAATTGTGAGAACAGGAAACTCTGTTGTGAAGCTAATCGTAACTGACGGAAAATGCGTATTTAAAAAAATACACGTGTCTGAAATAAGTTTACACATTCGTAGACAAGGAAAAAAGTAACTCACTTCCATCCAGGATTAACATTAAGTGTGACTTGGAGGCCCTCAGCTTCTCATCCATTATCGATCAGTACCATTGCCAATGGACGTGGCCTGAATAGGCAGGAACCAAGTCAATGTAATGATCATTCTTTGTGCTACTCAAACATTTAACTGATTAAATTGCGAATCATAAATCAGACAAATTTCTAACTTCAGTGTGTAGCAAATACAATGATTAGAACCACAAAGCTCGCTTAGGAATACATTTACAACAGTAGGTCGAAGAATTCATAAGGAATGAAATACATACTGAAAGTTAAGAAAGCCAGAATCGTTTCTTGTATGCATTTTTGTGTGTCTATTATTGGTACCTTGGAAGATAACCTTGCATCTGATATTTTATGATTTCACATAGATAAACTGTACAACTGGACTGGCAGTATAATGAAATTGTGATGGCTAACTTACTATAAAACTATTCTAATCTTATGGACCATCTTATTTCCTCTTCTTGATGACTAAAGTCACAATTGTCTTTTAGTGTTATTTGATGGCATAAGGTTAGCATTATGTATGCTGTTTCCAGTGTACCTTGGCAACAGAATGTTCAGCTATGGCATAATGCTGGAACAAAAGTTTCTAGGTCATGAATAATGGTATTATATGATTTGTAACATAACTACATAAAGAATGGTTATATTTAATGTTAGGTTTCATGCAATAAACAATTGTTTTGTTTTTTTTGTTCGTATTTATTTTGGCAAGTAATGAAAGTTAATATCTGACAAAATGTCTAAATTCATATTGTCAAAAATGTTCATTCAGTAATTTTGCAGCCCAAATGTTTCTCATATTTGTAACAGTTTCAGTACAAATAAAGAAAATAATATGCAAACATTCTTTAAATTTTACATTTGCTTGCATTGTATAATCTCTAGTGAGGGGGAGAAAAGACGAATAAATTTCACCAGCTAACCTAACCTATCTCCATAAACTAAGTACTGCATTTTCATTTTTTCTTTATTCGAAGTATAAAGAGAAAGTTTAATATTCTGACACTGCAAAGAAAAAAGAAAATTTGAGATTTTGGCAGAAATACAGATTTTTAACATCCCTTATACTGGAAAAATTGGTTTTGGGTATTCGTATTGAGTTCCTTCAAGTCAATTTATCCCGAGAATGATGCACATTTTTAGTAAAAAAAAAAATATGAACAACACAATATTATTTTTTTTTTTTTCCTATTGTAAGAAGGAGGGATATGAAGGCTTGCACTGCAGCCTGATGCTTATTGTGCTTACCACTCCTATTTTGTGAATGACTGGATAGCCGATCAGCAGATTCTTGTACAAGTACAGCACGCCACACCATGAACAACCTAGGCTATGATATGTGAATTAATGATGGTGAAATGAGTCTGAGGTCCAACATCAAAAGTTAACTTTAACTTTCGGTCCCATGAGAGTCTGTGCCTACTGTGAAGGGAATAGTTGAAGCCATAGAGAACCCCAATTCTGGCAACAATTTCAGAGCAACGGTTTTATGATTGTTGGTGAATACTAGGCAAGTTTCTAATAAATGAAGGGTACATGGGAATAACGATCAAGGTCCATTTTAGAAAGTTTCGAGAAAAACGAATTTTAAAGTTTAAGCACTTAATACTTTGTTATGTGTGTATTTAATAGAAATTGACGTAGTGGAATGTCAAGAACGGTGATGATTTCTTATTACTAGCTAGACCACATGATAATACTTCCTTTCCACTATTAGATAACATTATTAACTCAATTTCGATTTTTGATGGACCTTGATCGTTTTTCCCATGTACCCTTCAAATATTACTAGTACTGGAAAGTATATTCTGTGAAGATTTAAGAGTGCATTTTTGTTACAATATTAGCTGTGATGATATTTTTGTTACACAACTTCCTTATGCGATGCTTGAGTCTTTATAGATGATTTTAATGTACTTAAACCTTGTCATTGAAAGAGCTTTGATATATACCGGGTGAGTGACTTGCACTTTCTTATACAAAGTTATACAATCCTGCATTCATAGCCTATTCCATAACACAGTATGCCTACCTACAATCACACATGCAATGCAAAACGCAATAGTCTGTCTGACACACTAGCTTAGTTGATTAAGATATGCTGCTGATATTGGTAGAGGTGTGGATTCGAGTGTCTCACCATGCATAGGGTTAATGTCTATATTAACATTTAGTAGTATAGAGACAAATATAAACGAATGAAAGCTCTATTTCTTTAATAATTATTATTATTGGGGAAAGGTCTGAATTTAACACTGCAAGCAATCCCGTACTATAGATGGCCTATGAAAAGTGTAAGGGGTAGGTAAGGATAGACATCACTGTACTACGCAACAGAGTCATAGCCAGAATGAAGGGACATCAAACAGAGCATGATAGATGGTGGAGACATGGTTTATTCTAAGGTAAGAAACCCAAATGAAATTTATCATCAAAGATCAGAAACACACAACCCCCTCGTGCTTAATATGTCTTTAAAATTTATCAGTACAACCTACCCTAATGTAGATGATTCCTTCCGGAATCGTAAAGACATGCATGTTGAATTGACAGATGGCACCACACAGTTGAGTTATACAAATACTATGTACAGTCTCAGAAAAAAGTTCTGTTGCACAGATACTTTGTAAGTCTCAGAAAGCAGGTAGTGTGCATAATCAGAGGATGAGCGACCTGGTTCACAAGAGAAGGACTAGTTGAGGTAATAAAATTAGTTTTGTTTCGTTGTATGATCATGCGCATTGCCTCCTTTCTGGGACTTACGAAGTATCTGTGCAACAAAACATTTTTTCTAAGACTGTACATGTATCACAGATGCCCAACAACAGACTACCTCAAAGACTATTTAACTGCTATTTATGGAAAGAGATATCTTGGACGACAAGAAAGAGGTGGAGATACCAGCATTCAACCTGAAGCAGAACAGATCAGAAGGCCTAATCCAAGATAGATGATGATGATGAGTACAATTGTTTGGACTAACTACAATATTCCTACGACAGGGCAGTAATACACAATAAGTCCACAGGCCTTTCTTATGTAACAAGGAAACAGGAAAAAGAAACACCTTAAACACTTAATTTAGTAGGTTACTTTACAACGCTTTATCAACATCTTAGATTATTTAGCGTCTGAATGAGATGAAGATTATAATGCTGGTGAAATGAGTCCAGGGTCCAGCACCGAAAGTTACCCAGCATTTGCTCATATTGGGTTGAGGGAAAACCCCGGAAAAAACCTCAACCAGGTAACCTGCTCCAACTGGGAATCGAACCCAGGCCACCTGGTTTCACGGCTAGATGCGCTAATCAGTGTGGACTTAAACACTTAATACCTTATCAGTACAACCTAACTTATTATAGGTGCTTCCTTTCTTAACAATTTTAAAATAAACAAGAAAATGTATACTATCAACTAATGCTAAGTTCTTTGGTCACTCAATAAAATTAAAATTTTTAGTAAGGTAGCCGTAGATGACTCATCCCATAAGTATATATTTTTTTAATTGGTTATTTAACAACACTGCATCAACTACTAGGTCATTTAGCGTCGATGAGATTTGTGACAGCAAAATGGTATTTGGCGAGATGAGGTCCAGGATTCGCCAGATTACCTGGCATTTGCCTTACGATTGGGGAAAACCTCGGAAGAAACCAAATCAAGTAATCAGTCCAAGAGGGAATCGAACCCGTCCCCAAGCACAACTTCAGATCGGTAGGCAAGCGCCGATGAGTTCCTGTAAGTATAAACCCTAATCTTTAGTTGATATCTCTTAGAAACAGCACCACAATTTTGAAAGTATACATAAATACAGGTTTGCATAAAACCAGAAAGGAGTTTGCAGGTATGTGTACAGTGTATAACAATTTCTTGCCTAAGTTTTAGAACCCTCACCATCACTTAAACAGTTCCATTACAATTTATGTAAAACTGATGAACAACTAAATAAAAAAAAAAGTAACTGAAAATAACATTATCTTAGAATGAAGTTTCCTGACAAACACACTATTCTGCTGTGTCTGTGAGCCTTTACTAAATTTATTTATTCTATTTTTAAACTAATTACAATGCAATGACAATTATTCTTTTTTTCTTGCTCTGTGAGATACATAGGCACATTTAAAATTCACAACCACAGTAAATATTGACATGGTTGATTATACTGTACTATAATACTTAATTCCATTGCCGCTGTAATTATATTTTAGTTCCTATTTTATTTTACTTATTTATTTATATTATTATTATTTTTTATTTTAATATTATATCTGAACTGCGACCGAGCACGAGCGCTGCTCATTCGGTCTCAAATTTTGTTAATACTACTGTATCTTCTTTTTATATTGCTTGTATTATTTTATTTGTATTTATCTTTGTTTGTTTTTGTAATTATATTTCTTTATTCTGTACATTTGAATTTAAATAAATAAATAAATAAATAAAGGATGTATGGTTTCTAGAACTCGGTGCATTTTCGTGCTCAAATGGTATTCAGATTCAACAACTGGCCCAATATATGACACGCATGTGTTACACTGACATATTTTATCATATGGTTATCATAGCCACTAGTTCTTCTGTGTTATAAGAGTTTACCATAGGCAGTACAGATATGGAAAGGAAAAGAAAGCCTTGGTAAGTAATCTTTCAAATAATAATTTAAGTATAAGTCTGTTACAAGTTTTTTTCCCCCTTGGAATTGATTAACAGTGAATAAACGTCAGTGTGTTTCAGTGGGATATCACACACTTTAACTATTGTATAACTCTGCGTCTATAGGGTACTTTTAAATTGTAAGAACATTGAAATGATGCACGAAATCAGGAGACCAGCAGACGGCAGATTGCCTTCAATACATTTTTATAATGTTCATAGTTGTCACATAACCATTTACCTCTTAGGCTATGTTGTTGTTATTTTCTAATGCCAGGTGTTTGACAATAAAGTCATTTGACTTCTTGCACTCCAATATTTTTCAAATATATTATCATGGTCAGCCACTAAAGCACAAATTTTGAGGTGTTCTGAATCCATTTCTTGGTTTGAGTTGCACAATGGGCAGTTAGGGGACTGATATGTTCCAATTCTATGCAGGTGTTTGGCCAAACAATCATGGCCTGTTGCCAATCTAAATGCAGCTACAGACGATTTTCATGGTAAATCGGGAATTAACTGTGGTTTATGATGCAGAGAGTTCCATTTTTTCCCTTGAGATTGTGTTACCAAATTTTGTTTGTTGAAGTCTAAGTAATGTGGATTTAATAAATCTTTTCACAGAGTAATACGTAGATTTAGTAACAGGTCTGTAAGTAGCAGTGCTGCCCTTCTTTGCTAAAGCATCCGCATTCTCGTTTCCCAGGATTCCACAATGGGATGGTATAGCTGCTTTGGAGTCTGACAATATAACTGCATTCTTAAATTTATTGATGTGGCATAGAAGATTCCTGAGACTTTCACTTATTGTAATGATTTCTCCATCAAAACTTGTTCTTCCATATCCAAGAGATCTATAAAGTGAGAAGGGATAGCACATAACACCTGCACCAGCACCTTGTTCTCTGGAGATCAAAGATCCGTCGGTGTATAAATTAAGCCAGTTTTGTGGAGGGTACCTAATATTAATTGTCTCTAAAATACAATTGTTTCATTATTTCAGTGTTTACTTCTGATTTCAGTATTTCTTCTGTTAAATTTAGGCTATGTAAATTCTCAGAACAAAAGGATATGGATCACTTCATCCAGAAAAAGTTGCAGTATCTGGTCACACAATCATTGGATCAAGTTTCTGTGAAGAAAGTGTTAATAAATGAAGTGTATAAGAACATTTTCAGGGACTTCGTGGAGCAGCTAGACGACATCAAATTCATGCACTGATATTTTCAACAGGATGGCACTATATGCCACACCTCTAATAAATCCATGGCAGCAGGTTATTTGAGGACCGTGTTATCTCTAAAGGTTTGTGGCCTCCATTGTCACCAGAATTGACGTCAGTGGATTATTTTCTGTGGGACTATCTCAAGGAAAGAGTCTAGAGAAAGAAATCACAAACCATCCAGGATCTCTGGACAAACATCACAGCCCAAATAAACAATAGTGATATGGTCATGTTGAGATGTGCATCTGACAACACGGTGAAATGAGCAAGAATGTGTCTCCAAGGAGGAGGGGAATATTTCTGGCACATCTTGTAACTGTAAAGGCTGGTTCACAATAAACCGAGAACGAGAACCAGAATGAAAACGAGAAGCAGAGAACGTGAATGTGAAAATTTTTGATTCACAATAAACCGAGAACGTAGACAACTATGCATATCAATGTGCATGTAAATAACGATATGTAAAGTCGATATTACGCATTCTGATGTTATTTGTGTATAATTGACCAATGGCGTTCTCTCATGAGTACAAGGCAGCCAACATAAACACAGGTTAACAACTTCGAAATATCAACTCAAAAACATTTCATTAGGTATGGTATTATAAATATGTCCATGCATCTTTATTATCACAACCTATTTTAAGTCTACCATAACGTAAAATAATTAGAGAAGAAACATTTGTAATAGAACAAAAATGAACACAAAAGTAGTTATTGAATTGAAGCATGAATATGTAGTGTGTAATACAACCAATACAGTAATAAAATATGATTCACTTACGATCAGTGTTCCAAGACGCAGCTATTGAAAGTCACGTATTCTCCTTCATTTTCTCATCTTTATACGAGATGCGCCGCTTATCGTAAACGTGAGGATTTTCCTCAACACTCAAAATTAGAATCTCATCAAATAGAACTTGCTCAATGATGCATAGCACAGAACAAAATAATGCATAGGTTATGTCACAGTCTTCTTGCTACAAAATATACGACAAAATAGCTTTTAGATGGCAATAGAATGAATCTAGTGGGCTGTGATCGGAAACATGAACGCGTAAGTTGAAACTTGGCCAACTCTCCGTTCCCGATCCCGGGCTCCGGCAAGCTTTTCGTTAATTGTGAATGCTCACATTTAAATGTACACATTTTAACAATTTTACCGTTTTCGTTTTCGTTCCGATTCTCGTTTCTGGTTTATTGTGAACCAGCCTTAAGATTTTCCCAGAGAAACCTCTCATATACACTTGGTTATATTAATGTATAGTTATTTAGTCAAACAATAGAGTTATTTAAAAAGTGGGATATCCCACTGAAACACTCTACACTGCAAGTTTATTTTCGAGATACATAAGCGACATGGATAGCATGAAAGTTTTAAGCAATGATAATTATAATGATCCCATGTGCAACATAGTTAATTACTTCTTCATTCTAACAGTATTTATCAAGTACGAGTACAAAAGATATGCAATTAAAACTTAAAAATCAACTATGAATGTCCAAAGGTACAAAGCATTAAATTAGGAACATACTCACTTATGTACAACAAGAACCTGACCAATAATGACTGCCATGAATTCTGACATCACATTTCTATTTATTGGTACCAATTATTCTTTTTTATGTATATTACAATGATGTTTTTACATGTCTATAAAAAAAGAGAGAGAGACAAAAGATATATTGGCATCCCAAGACAAAAGACATCAAAAAGTTACTGTCTAACTCCAATCCCAGAATTAGGGTATTAAAATGGATACAAATTCATTTTTAAGTTCTATGTATTGTTAAAATGACTGCTCTCAAAACATTATATGTAATATAATGTAATTATATACTTTGGTAACAAAATATCAATCACCTTACAGTTTAGTTTGTTAAAAAAAGTTATAATTTATATCCATCTATGTGCTTTCTTTTTATGCAATTATGCATATGTATGATACATAAACGCTTGAATATTAAATAGAAAATATTATGTGCAAAAGAATTTTTGGAAAACAACTGAATAAAGAAATATTTAATAATAATAAAAACTTATTATATAGATAAAACCATCAACCTAATAATAGAGAAAATAAACAATGAAATACAGGTAAGCTTACGTTGTAAATAATGTCGTTTATTTAACAAGATTTATGCAATATGCTCATATTGGTGTCACCTGTATTTCATCTTCAATGTGAAAATATTCAATATACTGAGACTGTCAATTCCAAGTGAACAATACACATTGCGATCTAGAATAAAATTTAAAATACTGTACAATATTATAGAATATGATACTATAAAGCTATTACCTCAATGTATGCAAAACATTAACAGCTGTTTTCCAATTTAAGGTACATTTATGTATATGAACTGTTTATGGGTATATTTAAACAAGATGAATTTCAATTTGAGCAATCTGTTAGGCAAACTTACTACTACAAGATACAGTTTTCACACATACTATCACGAAATATCTTTTTCTTGAAATGTTCTGCTCTAACAGCATCGCTGATCACAGACATCAGCAAGCATGTCATTCAACACAAAGCACAACAATGGTAAAATTAAAAATGTGCTTATACTGAAAGCAGTAGAATATGCAATGCAGTGACATTTTACATTCTTTTGAGAGAAACAAATTCTATATCTAGTTTCTAATTTCACACATTTAAAGGTTACAAATATAATATACTTTAAATTTGGATCACAGAGACAATTTCGAATATATCATTCTCTCAAAGCATTTGGAAATATAAAGAGTAGAGAAGACTATACCATTTTGTTCTTTTCAGTACTTCGAGTTTAATTTTGGATAGAATTAACTAATAAACTGATATGCAGTATTACTATTTTCATCTGAAATTATCTTTAACTTTATTATCTGCTTATTGCTGTTATAATTATCGCCATAATCATTTTCTATTAATGTTCACCAAACAATCCATTTCGGCAAACAAATTAATATCATTTATAACATGTTTCAAAGATCATTTCTTTATCAAACAGTTCCAAAATCTGTAAACATGATCTGTATTCATTCACACTTGATATTGCATTTATCTGCTATGAAAATTCTCATCTCTTCTATGTTTAATTTAGATCAATTTTGTTTCTGATGGGTTCAAATGTCACTGCCTACATCAGTGTTGAACTACCAGTTTTGTATTCTTTTAATTTTATATTTATTGAAGTTTATTTATTTTGGTCTGAAAATCTCTTTCACTTTCGTGTTATAATCGCCAAACCATATAATTGAAAGCCTTTGCTCATTTTAGTAGTTATTAGAACTTGCTTTCCACCCATGACTTGACTATAATATATTGAAGGGCAGTCAACAGCATTCATAACTTAGTATTATGCTAGAAATTCTCTTACAATATTCTGTGATGGTAACGTTAGTTCGAGTTTAAATAATTTAGCTGCGATGATTTCTGTAAACTGGTGTTGAATTTCCCGAGGAACTGGAATTCAGATTCACAGTTTAATTTTTGTTATCATTATTCTTTATGGATGTTAGACCAAATGGTTATTTTGTCTATAAATTTCGTCTGTTAGTTTAATTAAGAACATCATACAACATGTCTGCTGTAGACATCACTAAATTATTTTGGCTGAATTTTAACTCAACTGAACTGAAAACTGCACAAATAAATGTCATTAAATAACACTCATAAATGAGGAGCATTGTTTCAAAACGTATTATGTGCCACTTACAATTTTTTTACACGAACGACGAAAAACTGGATTACTCGTAAGCCGGAGAAGTTTTCAAAACACTACACAAAACCATTTTTAAGTGCTGGTTTCACAGTTTACAAATATGACGACTTGGAACCATCAGACTTCACAGCATGAAAGATAAATAAATAGAAAGTAACAAATTTAATTTCGTCCACTGCGGGACTTAATACGTTTTGAAACGATGCTCCTCAAATATTCTGCAGCAATTAAAATAAACATTACTTTAAGTAAAGGTTTATGAAATTACACATGATCATATTGTTTTAGATTCATTTGCAAAATCACAATATTTCCATTGCCAGCTCTTCTCTGCTCATTGTAAATTCTACCTCAGCAATAAACAATGTAAGGTACAGGCATATATCGCTCCTTTTGCAGAGCTCCAGTACAAAATACTGTGCAACACGCATACTGCGATATGTGAATAACAGTGCAACTCAAAAAATAGCAGCTAGTGAACCACCTGTTCGCAACATTTTCATGCTGCGCACACGTTTAAAATAATAACGTGTGAACAGATTCTCAAGAGTGCAGTCACAGCAATTTTTATATTGGTTTTGTTGAGTGTTATAAACATTGTTTATGAGAATAGTGCTGTTTGTTATTATTAAAGTACTCAGTTATCAACATTTTTCTAACAGCTTCATAATACAAATAACATAAACTTTAAAATCTAGATAGAACAGAAAAATGGGTAACAGACCTACTGAATCAAGAGAATGCTTAAGGAATTTGCAAATGCTGATTGTAAAAAAAAAAAAAAATTGCTAGTGCAATGCAAATGTCAGAAGACTATGTTTAATATAACTGTATATTCTTCGGGTCCAATATAGTAAAGAGCAAATAAAAAAGCTCTTGCTGGCACTTGCAAAAGGTTAGCATAAAATTATTCATTCCCATCATTAGTTTTCGAAGGAGACTGTGACTTCACACTTCTCTATTTTTGTCCACTCTTGGATCCAATACAGTTATATTTTTGTAGTTTAAAGTAAGCAACTGCTTGTATTTCATGATTTGAAAATGTACCATGTACGTAACTGTAAAATGCATTCACGAATCAACACACAGATGCAAATTTACAGCTAACTGTGGCTGCAGAAATGGCATCTTGTATGTTAACAGACTCGCCATCTTTTGTCACGTCTGCAGCTCTCAGGATGCACAACACGAAAAGTAGAACAATGTACACTATGCACTACTTTCATGTTGTGTGTGTGAACATGACATGCAACTTTTACAGCTGCAGTAAAAATGTTGCTCGGCAAAAGTATCAGTGTGTGACCATACCTTTCTAACAACAAAGAAAGCCATCCTCAACAACATCACACTTTCCTTCTGCTGCTGTAACTCTTACTGTTCACTGAGAAACCTACAGAGTTGAATAAATTTATTTAGTAATTGGTGTATGGCTGGTACATGATTTCATAAAAAGCAATTATTACTCTATACCAAACATTTTTGATGATATATAGTAGTGGTCGACAATATAAGATACATGGTGTGTGGATAAGCTTCAGGGCTTCTACCGCGTTGTCTTGGTGTTGGTGGCTGACGTTTCGACCACTGTGTTGTGGTCATCTTCACAGCAGTTGCTCTCTGAAGATGACCATAACACAGCAGTCGAAACGTCAGCCACCAACACCAAGATAACGCGGTAGAAGCCCTGAAGCTTATCGACACACCATGTACACCAGCCGCGGAAGCCTACACGAACACTTAATATAAGATACAGCCTGTAAAACACAGCAAAGGAAAGAGGAGAAGGATGGGCACATCTTCAATTGTGCAAGTTTTCTGCGCACAGAGACGAACAGTGAACACCAAACTGTTTAACTTCGAATGAACAAGTGATGGCTAAGAAGAGGGAGATCATACCTTAACCTTCCACCCTGCTTGTATATTAAGAGGTTGACTTGTGAGTCAAGAAATGCCGACCACTGATATATTGTGTATGTAGTTTCATTGGCACTATTATTTTATTACATAATAATAGAATTTGTGAGAGCCGGTTTTGAGTACATTAGTAATATGTGCAGTTTTGCTGTAAGGACTTGAAGCAATCTCGATGTTTTTCAACAAAAAAATATATACCGTATATATTTTTCATATTCATACGTCAAAATGATCTATAAATACTGAATGCGAACAAATTCAGTTTAGCTATTTACGAGAAAAGAATACACACACAAACAACATGCAAAACAACGCTTTTTTTTTATTAGGAATGCTGACAATTTCCGTGAAAAAACTCGAAGTACTTTCTCTGTATTTCATATAATGAGAAAGTAAAAATTTACTGCCAAGCACCGTATACTTTTTCTTTAATATATGCACCACTCTAACAACAACTCACACGCAGCAGCAAAAGCATTCAAGACTACTTCCAAATTATATTCTTTTTATGTATACTGGGACAATGAAAAGTACTGTTTAGTTAAAGTCGTAGGTCTTAGTATGTCATAAAGTTTTTGAAGACAACAGCTTGTCAATTTTATGTTTTTATAAAATTTAATATAAAATTCATAGTTGTGCTATTTGTTACAAGCAAAATTCAGCAAGCATACCCAACAGTAAATAAATTGTTGAAATATATGATTACATTAACACATCCCTCACTTCAATTTCCCATTAAGTTCAGTTTCATAATCCTAACAAACAAAACTTGAATTAGTAAGAAAAGAAGCTAATTATGTATCTCATAGTAAAATTCACATGCAGAAATCAAAAGTATACATATACCAAAATGTACAGAAATTGTTTCTTACATACAATTGCTGTTAGTAGGATACATGACACAATTTGTATTATCTCGAATCAGCCTACAGCATATAAGTTGCTGCAGATATAATTCATTTGGTTGTTTTTCAGTGTAACAACTGCTCAATGAGGATTAATTGTATCCCATAAAGTAAAAACCATCTCCAATAAGTTATATTAAAAAGAAAAACGTTCTTGTCAAGCATGTTAATAAGTGTTTGAAAAATGCTATTTTCCTGTCAGTCTGTCAGTAAACTCTATTTCTGGAATTTTATTCATTACAGAATTGTCTAACCTAATACCATCATTTTCATACTGCAATTAATCGTATGTTTCTTTCCTTACTCTGAAATAAAATAAACTTCATGTTCTATTAAATGTGTAATAATATATAAAGGATAGAGAGACATATCAAATAAATATAGTTGATTTCTAGTGCTAATCACATAACAAGCATAGTAATTCTTCTCAACTTAATAATAATAATAATAATTTTCAATTTGTGCACTCATACATGTGCGTCACGAGAAACATTGACTGACGTCATTACATATAAAAGACTATGGACCATTAAGATTCTAAATCATGTTCCCACTCTTTTCTACCAGAGGTCTCTGCAACCACTGTTACCATGATTTGAGAATGTAGTAGGCCTAATGATGGTTCTGAGCATTGAAATTTGCCTTCATTAATCTTTTATACTTGAAAAAAGGGATCTTTTATATGCAGTAAACTTACTACATGCGAATCCAATGGCATTACATCCTCATTTATTGTCTTTTCTGTCAAAGAACTTATCATCCTAGGATAGGGTTGAACCCATGATATTTACGTCCAAAGACAAGCACAATAATCACCGACGATGACATGAATATATACATCTGTAGGTGTTGCTTTTTTACATATGAATTGTTAAATTTAGCTTAGTGATGTTGACCATAATAAAATTTAGTTTTCTATATTGGAAAAAAAATTGCAATCAAGTATTGTTATATACAAATGAGAATTATGAATTAAGAATACAGTAATACTTGTCGAAATCTTTATAAATGACCAGTCATTACGTACTGTGGAATCACTTTTATAAAAATGTAACAAGTTTAACTTTATTTTTCATTTGTAATTTTCAATAAATTGTTACATAACACATTTTTTGGGCCCATAGTCGCTAGCAATATTCTAGGTGAAGTAAGATAATTTTATGTTTTAAGGCTTATTAGAGTCCTTTTCAACTGCATAATTGAAGTATGGGAGGAATATAATAAGTATTCCTTTCTTGAAGTAATGTAATAGAAAAGTATGCACTATTTCCTAGTCCATTCTCTAAAAAAGCTTACTGGAAGTGTATTGTGTAGTAAAATATTCGTGATCGATTCATCGAAATACAATATTATGTTTCCAACATATGAAAAGTAAAGGAACATAGAGACATCTTCAGACTTTTCATTAAGTATTTTCGGTTTTACATTATTAGGTCCACAGTACATTCATTCTTTGTACTTCTTTCATTTTAATCACAATCTTATGTTATCATAACAGATGGCATAAAGGGGGTGAATTTCACAGATGAAACCATAAGCTGCGCTGTTAGCCAAAATGGTTGCCATATACAGGGTGTATCAGAAAGGATGGCACAAACTTACACTGTTGAAAATACACGCTAATAGAAGCAAAAAAGTCCGTTTGCGAAAAAATTACGGGTATATCGTTACAGGGCATCACTG
The DNA here is from genome assembly GCF_040183065.1 of Periplaneta americana. Lineage (NCBI taxonomy): Eukaryota > Metazoa > Arthropoda > Insecta > Blattodea > Blattidae > Periplaneta > Periplaneta americana. The sequence continues at coordinate 34,041,140 of NC_091132.1, read as the reverse complement.
ACGTCATTGTTTGTAACATCGTATGGTTTACTTCTTGTGCACTAGAAGTGGTCCTATGCTCTTTGTTTACAAAACTGAACATTGCCGAGAGGTGGAGTTGTAATCAAACCATACACGTACAGGACGGATACAGTTTCAAAAGGAATCGGGTAAAAGTGTACAGTACCTAAATGTAACATACTAAAGTTAGTAGTGTATTCCTTGTTAAGGTAAGCCATAAGTGAAATGTGAACTAAATCAGATGAAAAATTAATAGTAAATTCTAAATTTCAAATTAATTTATACTAACTAAGGCGATGTTTACAATGAAGTCAGTGGCGGCTTGTAACAATACATTCGTAATTTTCTCGCTTTTTTTTGCTTCTATTATTTTATACTTTTAACCATGTAAGTCTGTACCATCCTTTTTGATACACCCTGCCTTTAATGTAAATATTCATACTTTCTAGTACTTTTAACGTTTTTTTCCTCACCTAAAATCGTTTCTATGGTCCTTATATTGTGTTTGATGCAATAATTCGAAATGCTACTTATAACTATGGCACCCATTTTTCTGTCAATATACAAAACTAAATTTTACCCATGACCAATTAATTACTCACAAAACAAATTCTAACAACTTACATGTAAGAAGCCAGCTCCTACGCACTTTACATATTGCTCTTCTACTATGTTAAGACATTAACACACGTACCGTTATATAGGAAAGGGCATCTGGCCTATTCCAGACTAGCAAAAAGTTACTGAATCATTTTTAATGTGCTGAGTAAGAGTTGTTCTGTAAGTAAGAAAGAAAGTTGTGATATTATCACCTCTGAAGATAAAATATCTTCTTAAAACCAGAGCACTAACTTTAATCTTCTATTCATTTATGAATTTTTTAAAGATCAATTTGTTTTTGCCATTATTAAATGGATTATGCTGCATAAGAACAAAAACAAATGAAGGAACAGATGATTAAGATCCCTACCTGTGCAACATCATGTACACCATCCTCAAAGTGTTTTCAAATACTGTAAATAAATTTCCCCACACATAGGTCTATATTTAAACATTACATACTATATACAATTATGATACTCGCCAGAAATTCAATCGAAGTCTCCGGCTGTAATTTAAATGTCTCTCAAGAATGAAGCATGCATCAACTGCTATACTATACAATGGAAAGCGTCTGTAATCCACTATATTATATCACAAGCACATTTGAATAGTTCAATGCCACAGAAAAGAATACTATGTTAACAATAACGTAACAATATCTATGAACTTCCACTTTTCAAACACTTGTAACAGCTTGAACATTGCACAGAAATTCAAATTGGTCAATACGGTTAAAAATTCTGTTTCTTCCTCAAAGACAGTTATTACACATTTAGCACTTAATGTCATTTTTTGAAGTCCTATAACACGGTACAAGGGGCTTTGCACTGTGGGCACAAACAACAGACGATATCAAAACTTAACCCAAAGAAGGAAACACTAGGATAGGCCTGTTGCATGTGTGAAGATGCCTTCACCCATAAGAAATGGCAGTAACAAGGTGGTTGGGTCAGCCAGCACTGAAACAGGAACAAACTATTATGAGAACAAGGTTCAACGAATCACATGATCTGGATGAGAACTCTGAAAGGAAAATGGACTTACTTATAGTGCTATTTTCAGGCCGCGTAACAAACCTGAAAGTAGGCTGCATTACTAAAATTGTTCTCCCACTGCCCAGAAACATGCAGCATATTCTCCATATTAAAAAAAAAAAGCATCTGAAGCGTACTCCTAAGAAAAACTGGCGTGTTCTTAAGTCACATGTACTTCAATTCCAGGTAAACAATGTTTTGTGTCACTTTGATGCTAAATACAATTGGAGAGTTGCTGATAATAATCAGTTGTTGAATGTGACCATCTTGGAAGCAGTGGCGGCTGCTGATCATGTTGCAGCATTGCACAACGACCAAGTTTTTCCCGCACATTAAAATTTTGTTTATATTAAATACCTAAACAGATTTTAAGTTTCCTTCTCGTCGAATTGAAATATATACGTATTTTTATTTATATATCATTCAAGAATTCGAGTATAAAATAATCAGCTTTTATAAAATTCATCGAATTGTGAATACTTCAGAAGTGGTCGTTGTGTGGCTCAAGCAACAGCCAGATTCGTGTAGCGGCTGGTGTTGAAGGTAGGCTCAGTTCAGAGTTCCCTATCCCAGCAGTTAACACAGCTGGTTGCGGCACAGCTCTTGCAACAACCGGAAGCAATTAGTTCTTGTATTTGTCCGTAGATTGCAGAAGTGGGCATTCCGAGCAGACACAGTCACTGGATGACTCGTGACTTGAGACGAAATTTTCAGATTTTTTCCGAGTCTTCGTTTCTCACGTGGTTTCTCACTTTCTGACTTCCTGTTTCCTGACCAACGTGTAGCTAGATGAGGACGTGGTCCAGTCATTTTATAATCGTGTGAAATTTATTTAATCCTCTTTTAAATATGGCTTCATTGCCAAATGCAAGGCACTAGACAACAACAACAATATTTAGTTTTTGTTGGAATTTAAGTAGTTTTATGTGAACTGTGCTGCATAATACAATTTTTTTTATTGGATGTGATATTTCCGTGAAGTTTGTGACATATGTACGTAGGCATATAACGTTATGAATTTTGTAAGTTGTTTAAAAAACAGGAACTTTTCTGGAGTTTAATGAGTTTTATGTGAATTGTGGTAGTTATCACAATTTTTATAGTGCAGTAATGTTTTCTTCAAGTTTGTGATATACATGCGTTTACCTTTACGAATTCTGTAAATACTTTACAAAACAAGAACTTCTCTGTACTTTCTGACGAAGAAAAATAAAAAAATTAAAGAACTTGGTAGACCATTGCCTGATCTAAATATTGTCCAGACAGTTACTACAGGGAAAAGACAGTTCAAGTGAATTTTTAGAAAGGAAATTTACAATAACCATGACTGGCTTGTGGTTGTGAAGTGAAAAACGCACTGTTTTGTTTTCCGTGTATTTTGTTTGATGGGGAACAGTCGTGGACAAGAACGGACATTACTGATATTAATCATTTAAGTACCAGCATTGGATTAAAATGTTCATGACCATGTACTGATAAAGGTAACTAATTCTACCCCTCTCATCACAGAAAGTGCAACACCTAGACCCAAACTTCACCAGCCGCCACTGCTTGGAAGTATGGTACATGTTCAAATAACAGTCATTTTGCGAGTGAATTTCAGTTTTATACTCCACAAAATATTGAAGAGTGTCCTGAAGATGCGACACTTTCTCATTGTACTTTTCCACATTTTGCAACAATTCAATTACCTTATCATTATAGCGAATTATTTTCTTTATAGTTTATTTTCTGGAACTATTATTCAAAACATAAACATAAAAGAAATAATTTAATATACATCCAAATAAAAAAATGAATTTTCGTTCTCTAGATGATGCACAAAACCCAATAATCTCAAAATTAAGACATTTAACTTCATTTTTAAACTACATGACTTAGGTAAATGTTTGCAATTAACTTGTCACAAATTTAGCAAAATAGCAATATATATTATGAATATTACAATTATTTCTAAAACCATTTATATTTATGAAAATCGACATTTAAAAATGACATGGTTATTAAAATACATTACAAGTCAATTTGATCAACTCATGCATAATAAATGTAGGCCTATTTAATGTAAGAAGCGACTCCTTGGCTTGGCCTGTATGTTATTGGACTTGGAATTAAAAAAATTCGTAACGAAAAATACAAATAATTCTGCATATATAATACGCCCTGATCATCAATCAGTAAAGAAGGCTGAGGCCATAAGAAATGCTATATTTTGCTTTGTTATGTATTATGAGCTTTTCCAAAGTTGACAACTAGCTAAACTGCCTTCTCGCACCTGAAGACGGTAATTTACCCCACTGGCATTTTCAGCATTTAAATCACAAATAAATGTTATATATATATATATATATATATATATATATAAAACTTTAAAAATCTCTGAAAATTCCTTTGGCCACTGACGGCAATTTTCCCCCCTCTTAACACATCTAAAATCCACCAGATTCAGTGGGAAATAACATAAGTTGGTAATAGTAACATGGTGCTACAGGTCAAATGAAGGTATGCACTTTGTTTTTGCAGTATTGTCTTCAATTTTATTACACATAAATTCTAAATCACTGAACACTACAACAACTTCCTCTGAGCATGGAGTGAAAAGTGAACTGTTGAAAAACAATCTTATGACAATGTGAATAAATTAGCAATTTCAAAACATAGCCAAACAAACTGTTAAAATTAAAAAGGGAGTACGGAGTTCATAAATCCTGTTAATGGTTCTATAACAAAAGAATTACAGTAATTTGCAACTGCAGTGGTTTTGGAGCCATTTGTAAACTAAACCAGACAGCTAGATGAAGTAGATTGTACATACAGGATATAACTTCATCTCTTTTGGGAACCACAGGCAACTACAATTATTCAAAACTGCATCTTGAACGAGACTTACCTCGGCATGAGTTGTGAAATGTGTTGACATTATTCAAAATGGGAGTCTTATTAAGTACATAGAAACTTTTTACAAACAATAGTATGGAAGAGTTCAAGGAATATGTAACAGCATATTAAGGCAAACGAATCAATAGCGTTCTATTTTAGTTCATTTATGTCATCTGCGAATATCTTCGACCACCCAGCATACAAGAAGGTAGTATGGATACTCTGCAAGGGACTTCAGTGTTTTCAAAATCTGCAAAACTTAGTAAAATTGAAACAATGTATGCGAAATGGCTGAAATTCTTAAGAGACTTAGGTACATGCAGGTTGCAAACTGGAAAAGAAATGTACAGTAGTGGCAAAAAAACCGGACCGACCCTTGTAGCTGATTTCAGAGCCTTGTTCACTCCAGATCACGATAGAGTGGTAACCAAGACTTTCGTGGTTCGAATCCTGCCAGGGAAGGAATTTTTTTTTTGGTCCTTATTCAAATTTATTCCCAATACTTTTCAATTTCAGCGATATTTTACTACTTAATTAACTTATTATTCCCAGAACATGAATTTTACTAGCAATCTAAAAGTATTGGGAATAAATTTGAATAAGGAACAAAAAAAAAAAAAAAAGTTTCCTTCTCAGGCAGGATTCGAACCACGAAAGTCTTAGTTACCAGTCTATCGTACTCTGGAGTGAACAAGGCTCTGAAATCAGCTACAAGGGTCGGTCCGGTTTTTTTTTTGCCACTACTGTACATCAATGATCACTCAGTCGCTATTAAAGCTTATTTGTTGTATAGAAACTTATGTGGAACCCATGAATTACTGCAGTGAATGACTTATATTTCAATTAATTTGTGAGAAAATCATTCTGTAATTGACTATTCATCTAGTTTCGTAACATAATAGCAAACTTACATAAAATGGAGGAAAAGGGGGGGGGGGATACATTTATAGAAGACGTGCTTACTGTGATTTTGTTTTTATTCTTCTCCTTCATTCTGTTCTTCAGTCTTTGAGCTTTCTTCAACAGCTTTTTCTTTTTCAGCCGAATTCTACCAAAGAAAGAAATTGGCATTATATTCCACATTTACAAAGACAAAGCTTATAACAATTTACCAGTACCTATGTAATTTAAAACAATATTACCCAGAATGCTGCAACTATGTATTTCTAAAGTATGCCATTATCGCTTTTGGAGCAATGTGTAAAGTCAGCAGTCTCAAAATAATATATGGAATACACACACCACACATAAAACCTTCCTTGTCCTATTTAAAATAAATTAAGCCATGTGATCTGTTACATGCCTTTTCCAAAGTAAAATATTTTAAATCAATCACAAAGTTCATAAATTTAAAATGTACTTAAACATATTTCCTAAATTTATTTTGTTAATACAAGCAGTGGAGATGACAATTATTTGTAGAGTAAAAGGATGTACAATATAAGAAGAGATCTGATCAATATTCACAAAGAATGTGAATGATTAACAGATTAATATGAACAAGACTGGAAACAACATTAACTCGAATGATGTTACGTGCTGTCTCTTCTCAGTTTATAGATCTCTTGGATATGGAACAAAAGTTTTGATGGAGAAATCGTTGCAATAAGTGAAAGTCTTAGGAATCTTCTATGCCACATCAATAAATTTAAGAATGCAGTTATATTGTCAGACTCCAAAGCAGCTATTCTATCAACAGACTCTAAACACACACCTTCATCTCAAACAGCAGAAATAACTAAAACGCTCTCTCAATTAATATCACTCAATAAAAGAATTATATTCCAATGGATACCATCTCATTGTGGAATCCTGGGAAACGAGAATGCGGATGCATTAGCAAAGAAGGGCAGCACTGCTACTTACAGACCTGTTACTAAATCTACATATCACTCTGTGAAAAGATTTATTAAATTTACATACTTAGACTTCAACAAACAAAATTTGATAACACAATCAGAAGGGAAAAAATGGAACTCTCTGCATCATAATCCACAGTTAATTCCCGATTTACCACGAAAATCGTCTGTAGCTGCATTTAGATAGGCAACAAGCCATGATTGTTTGGCCAAACACCTGCATAGAATTGGAATATATAAGTCCCCTAACTGCCCACTGTGCAACTGAAACCAAGAAATGGATTCGGAACACCTCAAAATCTGTGCTTCATTGGGTGACCATGATAATATCTTTGAAAAATATTGGAGTGCAAGAGGTCAAATGACTTCATTGCCAAATGCCTGGCATTAGAAAACAACAACAACATTAACTCGAATAAATAGTAAAAGAATACCAGCAATAATACAAAATTATCAACCTAAAGGCAAAAAAGAACATCCCTGGAAATGGTGGAGTTAAACGAATACAATGTCAAGACAAAACAGGCTTTAATGCCTAAACCATGAGATGGAGATGATGACCATATGTTTTGTATTTGTGCAATGTGCTTCACTAAATGGTGTAGATTACAATATTTTGTGGTGTGTAATATACCCTTATGATCCCTGTGTACGGTACTAGAAATTTTAATCATATCTACAGTTCAGAAGTGAATGTAGTATGTGCATGCGTACATATGGACACTAGGGTTGTCAGGTCTCCCATATTTTACCCAGTCTTCCGTCTCATGTATTTGATAATATTTTCTCCCATAATTTATTCATTTATTGAAATAGTAAATATGAATAGTGCTATGACGCTGTGAAAGTTATTCTAATTATATATTTTTAAGTGTACTCTACAATGAGAAATTCTCATTAATTTTCAGCCTATTTTGTTAAGGGAAATTTCAATTGTAAAAGTTTCTGAATGAATACAAAACAAGTGGTACGTATTAATAGTGCTATGAGATTCATTTTAAATTACTTTTGTGTATAGTATATAACATGATCCTAAAAGTAAAACATGTCGATAATGTCTTGATGTAACGATTTTGGCAATTATTTCCAAAATTTCCAGTATTTTCAGCTTAAAAACCTAGCAACCTAATGAACACACACAGATACGAGTGAATGTAGGTGAATGCTCTACTAATGAAGGAAATGTATATATTATTACATGAAATGGATTCGGAACACCTCAAAATCTGTGCTTCAGTGGCTGGTCATGATAATATCTTTGAAAAATATTGGAGTGCAAGAGGTCAAATGACTTTATTATCAAACGCCTGGCATTAGAAAACAACAACAACATATATTATTACAAAATATACTACAAATTGTTTCTGGATAATTTCATCATTTATGTGCATGCTCACCTCCCTACTAGAGGAAATTCCATTAACTTCTCCATTTTCAACAGGACTCTTACTTTCTGCTGTCTTTCCCAGTGTTATCTCAGCTGTTGAAACACTTGCTGATAGCTTCAAAAATTTATCCAGTTCATCAATTTCATTCGATAAATCAAATTCTTCATAATCCTGTAAAATGAATATCGGAATCAGATAACTTACCCTTTCATTTTTTTCTAAGAAGCATTATACAAAAGAAGTCATTTTGTTAGTTTGCTGTCAAATCGAGATGCAACATGCGTAAGGAATAAATAGTCCACAGCTTAGGTTCCAGCGGACCAAAAGAGTTAGAAAATTTACGGTAAGTAGGTCACCTTGCAAGAATGACAGAAGTTTCTTAGCATGCAGAAATTGATAATGCTGAAAACTAGTCATATAATAAGATCACTAGGGGAGAAGCAACCTATCTAATGAACATTAGTATATTTAATATGGTGAAACATATATTCAATAACCACAACCACCACCAGTTAATTTTTAGTTTTACTCTTAGGTAGTTTCCAGCCTATGACAACAATAATTATGTTTACATATTTTCTTACGGTATCTATGTTTAAATTTAAATATACAGAATAAAGAATATAATTACAAACAAGAGAAATAGAAATAAAATAATACAATCGATATAAAAAGGAGATACAGTAGTATTAACAAAATTTGAGGACCGAATGAGCAGCGCTCGTGTTCGGTCGCAGTTCAGATATAATATTAATAGGCCTATAAGAGAATATAAAATAAAATAAAATAGGAAATAAAATTAAAATTACAGTTACAGAAATTATATAATACAATATTAATATAAGAGAAATATAGAAAATGTTAAAAAAAAATGTTATGTTTTATTTAACGACGCTCGCAACTGCAGTGGTTATATCAGCGTCGCCGGATGTGCCGGAATTTTGTCCCGCAGGAGTTCTTTTACATGCCAGTAAATCTACTGACATGAGCCTGTCACATTTAAGCACACTTAAATGCCATCGACCTTGCCCGGGATCGAACTCGCAACCTTGGGCATAGAAGGCCAGCGCTATACCAACTTGCCAACCAGGTCGACAATATATAGAAAATAAAAAAATAAATAAATAAAATGAAATAGGAACTAAAATTTAAATTTCAGCAGCAATGGAATTATATAATATAATATAATATTAACACTAGAGAAGAATAATATCGCACGTGGAAAGTAGGTCAATGTACGTGTGTGTGTGTGTGTGTGTATATATATATATATATATATATATATATATATATATATATATGTATGTATATAATAGAGTATCTACATTCTATCAGAGATAATTATATGAATAACACCGTTATTGATGTCTTCACACTGGTAACTACATGCAACAGAAGTATTCTTGATCAAAGATAAAACAGAAATACTGAAACAATTCAGAGTAATACATAACTGAAAATTTCGAAATCAATCCTATATACTCAAATATGTCAAAGAAAGTTGGAATGAAATATTAAGCAATCATATTATATTAGTGAAGGCATGAAAAGTCCTCGATTTCCACGAATCTTGAATTTGCTAATATTTGACCTGCTGATGCACAAACAGTAGCAACTATAGTTTTATTTAATTTTTACAGGTTATAATACATCATTCAGGAATATTTTAAGGTGTGTGGCGTAACTATTAGGTGCACAGTTTTTTCTTTACTCATTAAGTTCTCACTATATATTTTTTGTAACACATACATGAGCATAAATGCACACATCAGAAGGACATGATTTCTTTACTGGTATTTTTTAATAATGTAATATTTAAATTACACAATTTTATTACTAGTGTTCCTGCAGTTAAATGTGTCGAAAAATAATTACAAAAAAAAACCATGCACGCACGCACACACACACCATGTAATATTACAACCTATGTAATGGGGCATGTTGAAATATATACTGTAAAAAAACACACACACACACACACAAAATTATTACTATTATTATTCGAGATCGATACAATAAAGCAGGAAATTTAAACAGCCACATATTACCAAGTTTACATCCATGACGCGTTATTTACAGCAATGGGAATCGTTTAGTGGAAAAGTCTTCCATATTATAGAGACACATATTTAAGTTACGAAACAGTTGCAATGTAAGAACAAATGAAGTGACCCTCTTACCCCACAGTAATCTTCTTCATTAAAGATTTGTGGTGGCAAGGGATATTTCGAATCCTTTGCATTACTATTTTGCTGCATGAACTCCTTCTCGTTCTCCTTCCCTGGTTCTGTAATGTCTACTACTACATACTCAATATTCTTGCTGTCCAGTATCATCATCACTCTTTGCTGGTGCTTCTTTACCTGCCAAGCAAGAGATGAAAAAATCAATCCAACTTCACTGAACTGTAATCCTATCACACAGATTTCACTTTTCCTATATAAATCATAATTCTAGTTTACATACAAATGTGAATGAAAATAACATAAGATTATATGTAGATATCACGGCTATACAGAACAAAAAAAAATCGGTTTTTTAATATAGGTCTGTGCATTTTTTAAATATAGTCAATGGCCGTGAAAGTGTATTAAATTCACATACACATCGTGTTTGAATTCCTTTAGGAAATTAAACGTAACAAATCTAATATCGCCATACTTCCTTTAAACCCCTGCACAACCTGTTACACTTCAAACTTCAAATGTTTGCGAGGAAAGTAAACAAAACATTTTTACTTCCTATGTTGTTTTTACTTCCCATGCTATGTTCTGCATGGTAGATACCTGAACTGAGCTGTAAGTAAAAGTAACTTTCACTGCGCATTCATCGAAATTGTAACTATAAACATGGGAAGTTGGTGACTTCTGAAGCAGAACAATCATAAATGTCTGCAATGAATTACGTACACTCAACAACATACGATTCAATGAACTGGCGTTACAATAGAGCTGGAAAATCAAGTTTCACCCCCGAACACTCTCCACTAATTTTTTGTCGAGTGTTCCCTGAAGAACACAGCTTAGGCCACCGGCGTAACTCAGACGGCAGGTGTGTTTGCCTACTGATACGGCGCTGCGCTCAGGCGTGGGTTAAAATTCCACTTGGGTTGATTGCATGGTTTGTTTTTTCCGTAGTTTTCTCCAACCATAAGATGAATGTCAGATAAACTATGACGAATTCTCGGCCTCATCTCGTAAATAACCTAGTAGCTGATACGGCGTCGTTAAATAAAGTAAATAAAGACATCTTAGTCAATTCTTAAAACAACAACAATAATTATTTATTTATTTACTATTGTTTATTGTGCTGTACAACAGCCAGAGACCAATAACAGTTCAGCACAAAGAATAATAATAATAATAATAATAATAATAATAATAACAATAATAATAATAATACTGTAATGTACTAAAGCAACATGCTCAACATTCAGTGGCTGTATTAATCACTTTACAATGCATCTGTTATAGCAGGCGAGTATCAAGTTTCATAAAAAACACTACTGTGTGCAGAAGTTGACACGCATTACCACAGTATGGTCGTAAAACGCTTGCATGGAAGTTTTACCATGCACGCAATTTGTGCATATCCTTCTATTAATTACTCAGTACACGAAGAACATAATGATCTAAAAGTTAAATTACATTATCAGCATCTGGCAGAATAAATCTCTTCACAATACACTTTTTCGTTGTCAAAATGTAAATAATGTATCTCGTGAATCATGTGCTTTAAATACTGCAATGGTTACTCTCTTCAGTTTCACGAGCCATTTTCTTTAGTCTGCCATGCTATGGATTGCACTAACTTGTGTGTATAAATAATTCTTACCACAGTTACCACTGGACACAGACAGTTTTATGGTTTGCTCTTACGTAACATAACGTGTACGGTATAGGGAGGCCTGCTTTAAGCTAATTGTTTACATACAACACAACTATAATTATTGCATGTATGTATTTATTTACACTGCAAGTGGACAAACACCTAGTGGCAGTGGTACACACAATAAAAACAATACACAATAAAATTATAAATATACAATAAAATTATAAATACACAATAACATTACAAAAACAAAATTACAATACACAATACAATTAATACACAATAATTACAATTAATAATAATGATGCATAAAATAACCTAATTAATAAGTGAACCTAATTTTACATTACAACCTACATATGTATAGGCTCTACGTAAGTTTCACATTGGTACTGATAATAATCTTTCACTTTACTCTCATCTCACTCACAACACTGGCACTAGTACACATTTCACTGACACTATACAACACATTTCACTAACACTATAGAACACATTTCTTTGACACTATAAATGATCACTAATCGAAACTATTCACTGCACTGTAAAACCATAACTTCACTGACTCACCACGCTTCACTGATACAACAGCTCAAAAAAGACAAACAATTACACCCTTATTCATACTTCTAAACAGAACTACATTTAAACTAAACATTTCTAGTCTAAGACCTTCTTACAAGCTATTTTTAAATAACTTACAATTCAAACCAAGGGAATAACTCGTTAGCCTAAGAATACATGCCACCTTAAAAAATACATGTCAACTTAATTTTAATTTACACTTTATACACAACTTTTTAAGTTATTTTTGAATCTCCATAAGGAAGGACAGCCCTCAAAGACCGCTGCAGGTAAGTCATTCCTATCATTTATAGTTCGATTTAAAAATGAGAATTTACCTACATCAATTTTCTATTTCCTACATTTTATTTTAAAATCATGATCGTTTCTACCTTAGTACGTTGGCTTCTCTAACCGAGCCGTTATGTCTACCCATGCTTTTTGACCTAGATGTCCTCTATATATATATATATATATATATATATATATATATATATATATATATATTTTTAAGTAGGTTATTTTACGACGCTTTATCAAGATCTTTGGTTATTTAGCGTCTGAATGAGATGAAGGTGATTGTGCCGGTGAAATGAGTCCGGGGCCCAACACCGAAAGTTACCCAGCATTTGCTCATAATGGGTTGAGGGAAAACCCCAGAAAAAACCTCAACCAGGTAACTTGCCCCGACCGGGAATCGAACCCGGGCCACCTGGTTTCGCAGCCAGACGCGCTGACCGTTACTCCACAGGTGTGGACATGTCCTCTGTACAATGAAGTTATTTAATACAATGATTATTACAATATTCATTATTACAAACAGCTTTTTAGTAAAAGTCTTCCTTATTCATATGGGAAGCCTGTATTCGACGGTAGTAGATTACAGTTGTACAATACCGTACTCATGTTAATTGGACTGGTCGATCGATTAGTTTTAACGAGGAACATACTCGTGACATGAACTGATAGCCTCACTTAACTTAACCCACGAGATTAAGATAGGAGAAGAACAATAGATATTCAAGTTGCAATATATAAGAAAAGTTACTGATCCCTTCAGTCCCTTGTAAAGCATATTTATTGTGATTAGGCGTTTTCGTTCTTTACAAAGTTGCCTCTAATATTAGTTCTTCTCGATAGATGGGAGTAACACAGCCAGTTACGATACTCCTCGGACAGATGGCCGGTCTGTCGCGGAAGTTGAGGAGATAACATATGAAATGTTATCATTATCAAGTACTGTAAAACTGGAAAGGAAGCGGGTCATGGCCCTTTGATTCATACTGTTCCCAGAATTAACCTTGAGAGACTTGGGGAAACCATGAAAACACCAAATCAAGAGAGCCGGCCTCTAGGTTCGAACCCCGGACCTCCTGAATTTAAGACGCACGTGTTAGCCACTACACCACCGTACTTAACGTAATGCAATTATATATATATAATATTTAGAGTTCATCTCTCAAAGTCACTAACCTTCAAATTTCGTAACTATAACATTTTCCAATCAAAATAGTGTGCCGAACAGTTGAAGGTCAAATGTATAAAAGTGAATGTGATTTTAATATACGCGTACAAGAATTGCAACATGCGTCTCCTTACTGACAGTTCGACTCTAAGGAATAAACTCGAAATTTACGAGACCCTGGATACCGAAGAGCATTTCAAGCATTATCCCCCCCCCCGAGTCTATATCCCTGGAGGGTAGGCCACATACCACACGGACAAGGCAGAGAAGTTGCCTACAGAGCATGGCCCCCAAAATGATGAAGAACCCAATTCTGTCTTTGCCACAAATTGGGTCTTTTTCGTCTAACTGCATCACGAAGACGTCGAAGAATTGCAACATGCGTCTCCTTACTGATAATTCGACCCTCAAGAATAAACTCGAAATTTACGAGACCCTGGATACCGAAGAGCACTTCAAGCATTACCTTCCCCTTTGATTTTGATCGGTCGGCATACTGAGTCTATACGCCTGGAGAGTAGGCCATACACCACACGGGCAGGCAGAGAAGATGCCTACAGAGCATGGCGTTGTCACCCGAAGTTCCGGTACTTTCTGACTCTGTTAGTATGTTCTCAGCAGTAACTTCTTTACCCACAAGGACCTCCAATTTCAAACAGTTAAGAATGTTTTAACACAGATTAATGAAAATTTTGGCATAGAGAGAGAATAATTCGCCACAGATACTAAATTGTGGAGAGCCAAGATTTTTTTTTTTTGTATAAGCCTAAGCCATAATTAAGGAAAAAAAATGAACATTCCTTTCAAACTCTTGAATTACTGCACTAGAGGAAACAAGGGATAGTACCGGTACTACAACCAGTGCAGTAAGCTCTGACCTGTCTTGTGGCCACACACAATCACCGATACCTTATGAGATCATTTATTTTTAATCCCTTTTCTCAAAACAGAGAATTAATAAAAAAAACCTCTGTGAAATAAATACACGGTGAAAGGAGATAGGTGGCAGAATTTTAATGAAATAAGGTAGGCCTATTTATTATAACATGAAAAGAAAGAGTCTCAGAAAGAAAATTAAGCTCCGGGTCTCTGAAATTATAAATCAGGCCCTGTGTATATGTACAGTATGTTCAGTTAACAGTTCGAAGACTGGTCGGAACATTATAAGAAAAGCATGTTGTTGGGTGTAATGTGTTATAGTGTGTGATCAGCTGCATGTGGCAGCACTACTACAGTTAGTTTATGTATTTGCTGCTACCGGATGTAGCAGTGCGATAAACATCTAAAGCCTTCTCGTTCATTCTATAGTCCCGACGCTGTTATTTCCGGCGTGACTCCGCCCCTTTGCTTACGTCTTAGAAAGTAAAGGTTCTATAAAGTCTACTAGTAGTAGTAGGTAGGTAGTATCGTTCGCCATTTTTGTTCTCGCATTGCCGAGCTACCATACGAGGAATCTATTTGCCACACCGTTAAATATTATCATGTCGTAGCTCCTATGATAATAAGTCAAACGCAATGTAATTCAGTTAATAATTGAGCGCCAAATAACATCTTCGTGTGCTTTCTGCGAACGCCAAAAAAAAAAGAGCTAAAATGGCTGGTGATTATATTAAGTATTTATCGAGCCTTAAGAAATGAATCAGCGAATCACAAGACGCACACGTTTAAATGTAGCCGACCTGCAACGCGATTGGCTGCCGGAAATTAGAGCGACGGGACTATAGAAGGTTGAGACAGGAAGTGACGCCAATTTAGATTTCGTCAGTTGAAGAAGAGACGCTACAAACTATGGACATGGACGGGTCGACTAAATGTGGCTCTTGACATCGTCTACTAAATTGTATGGTTTTACAGTCCACTGCTTGTATATTTTGGCAATAAATCTTCTAAATTCAAGCATCCATGGCCCCACATATGTAAATGCATGTTTTTTTTTTTTTTTTTTTTATATATAAATGCTGGTTACAGTTCTCAAACTTTTAAAGTATTCGTTTTGATATTTATTCCATATAACCGTACGTTTTTCCGTGCATGTTTACATATTCTGACCTTCTCTGGGAGTAAATTCGTGCATAATGCATATCTTGAAGATTTTAGATTTAACAGCACATACTATTTAAACTTTTATATTGCTTATTATTTTTTCTGTAAAATGATACTGATCTTATAAATTGGTTCTAATAATAGAAGTTGACAATATATATATAGTTTGAAAGTGGTAAAAATGTAACATACGTGACAACTGGAATGGCTGAATAGTAAAATCCAGTCGGCAATCGACCGCCACTCGGCATACGTGCGAGCCAGTACATGCTGGCAACAGGACGGCGCTGCGCTGACGGTAACGGGCCGGCCTGTATACGCACTACGCACTTGCTATTCAGTCGAGCGAGTGCTTTCACATTGTCTAGACATGTTTCTCGTTTTAAGTAAATTATGAACAAAACGAGATGGCCCGATTTAAGTATTCCATTCCACAAAGAGTTTTCATGTACGATTCATATGTGTTAACGGAATCGGCACGCAAAGTTCAGAAACTGTTCAAAGTTCAGTACCCCGGCGTTAGGGTTCCACACCGTTCCACGGTATACAGCTTGGTGAATAAACTGCGGAAGACGGGAAGTGTTAAAGACAAAATACCTAAACAAGAGCGAAGAGTACTAACCGAGCAGACATTGGACGATATTGGCTTTCAATTGGAAAATTCCCCTATCACATCGCTTCGGTATGTCTCGCAACAAACGGGTGTTTCATATGGTTCCGTGCAAAGGGCTATAAAGTTATTAAAGTTAAAATCCAATAAAATTAATGTGACGCAAAAACTACGATCTGGTGATCCTTCAGCATCTACTAGCTTAGTTGGGGTGAGTACACACATTTTAAGTGTATATATTTAATAACTTAAACTGATGCACAGAGCTGGCTTATCCGCTGATAGCACATATACCGCGTAGCGGTCGATTACCAATTGGATCACTCATATTCATAGTGAAATATAGGCCTAAACTTTTACAAGTTCTTTTCCTTACAAAAGCAGAGGCAATAAAATTATTTTAAACCGGAATAAGTTGCGTATGACCTCCAAAACGTATGACTACCGTTATTTGTAATGTCAATATTAATAATTCTTTAACATTCCTTGCACCGAGGTTTATCCATATATTCAACGCGGCGTTTCCTACTTCAGCGTCGGTTATCAAGGCTTCTGCGAAATCAGCTGTGCTGTGAGGGGCACTACATAAATCGGAATTGATACTATTATGACAGCCGACGTTATACCATGAAGGGAGTGAAAAATAAGATCTAAGCCTACGCAATAATTTCAATACGAAACTCACGATTAATTTTAAAATCATATCACTAAAATGCATATGAATTTAGCTGTAATTTGACCCAGTACGCCCAGATGTAAAAGAAAAAAAGATTAAAATGAGATAATTACGAAATAATTTAACAACAAAATCACGAAATGATATAAAATAAACATATTCAGTAATATTCACAGGAACCCCCTGCGGTGACTGAGTGGTCAGACCTCCGGCCTATGGCGCAGGCTATGGTTCGAGTCCTGGTCAGATGACACTAAATAGTGTCAAAACTATACGTATCTCATGTGTGATAATTTGTTCTTTATGACTGGAAATTATTGACCACACAAAACAAACTTTCTATTGTAAATTTTATCCACAATCCTCGGAGTGTGACCGAGATGTCACACGAAATATTTTTAAAATGTTTAAAAGGGCCAGACCCGATGCCTGTATCTCTTTAACCAGTAACAGAGAACTGGATTGTGTGCTTTTCTATATTAAAGGTAAGTGGAATAAAGGGAATAAGTCAATGTTTCACAAAATCTTTTTTAAGTCCTTCAAATCATCGAAATGAAAGTTTTTCTGATACACATCAGTTTTAGAAGCATGAACTGAAGGAATCAGAATAAAAATACGCTTACACAATGTTAAATAGCTCTTTTCATGTTTAAAATCGCTCTCCTAAAAATGAACAAAATGGAATTATTGTGAAATATTTTATACTTATTTACCTTTTAGAAAGCAAAACGGTAAAGTTTCTGATGATGTGATGACATTCATCAAACTGAATGCCACTATAAAAAAAA
This sequence comes from Periplaneta americana, assembly GCF_040183065.1. Lineage (NCBI taxonomy): Eukaryota > Metazoa > Arthropoda > Insecta > Blattodea > Blattidae > Periplaneta > Periplaneta americana. Next base: position 34,023,399 of record NC_091132.1, on the reverse strand, counting down.
AAAAAAAAAAAAACTATGAAAGACAGCTGAATCACACCTTCATTTTCATAACCTTCGACATTTAGAACCCTAGTGTGTGCTATTAATTTTAGCTAAATTCGCGAGAGTTCTAGTGAATATGTTCTTTCAACGACTTCAATAATGTTCCCATTTTCACTTATTTCCTTGCTACTGTTGCGTCTGTTGACGTAATGGGCCTGATTAGAACTAAATTGTCGTGAATTTTTGTGAAATGCAAAAAAATTACCTTAAGAGTTTCACGTTGAAATTGTTTTGCATTTCTCTAGTTTTCGCTGGCTTTCTTATTTTTGTTCATGGTATAACCACAGCCTAGTATATACAATCACGAAGCTTGAGTTGTGAGGGTGCTAGAAATAATAGACTGTGCGGTACTATTTCGCATTGTCTGTAATGAGGCGATATTAACGATCCTAGTTTTTTTTAATTGGGTTATTTTACGACGCTATATCAACATCTAGGTTATTTAGCGTCTGAACGAAATGAAGGTGATAATGCCGGTGAAATGAGTCCGGGGTCCAGCACCGGAAGTTATCCAGCATTTGCTCGTATTGGGTTGAGGGAAAACCCCGGAAAAAAAACCTCAACCAGGTAACTTGCCCCGACGGGGATTCGAACCCGGGCCACCTGGTTTCGCAGCCAGACGCGCTGACCGTTACTCCACAGGTGTGAACGCGATCCTAGTGGTTAGCAATTATCAATGGATGCATATTTAGGCTACTACGTATTGAGCTTCGTGACTGTATATACTAGACTGTGGTATAACGTTGGAAACTATGACAGTATTAATTTCGGACGTGATGTGAATATGGGGCATATTTCAAATTACAGTCCCCCACCACAAACCAGAGCTAATTTCACAGCAGCCATAATAAATAGCTGAGTGGTCAGACCTTTAGCCTGTCACGCAGGCAGTGCGGGTTCGAGTCCCGGCCAGGCCTGGGATTTTTCATTGAAAATCCATAGTGATATCTGTGGCGAAGGTCGTAGTTAGGGTTTTTCTCGGGGATCTCCCGATTCCTCATATTAAGCACCTACATCATTCCGTCAACATTTCTCCATTTCATCATCACCCCATAATACGAGTATTCCCCGAACGCACGAAGGGAGCTGGCCTAGAAAAGAGTGAGGTGACTTACTTGAAATCTGGATGCGCAGCGAACCTCAGTCGGTTTGGGAATGCGCCTAGGTTGAGGGTTAGCGCAACAGATCGTAAAGGTCGCAGTACTGGTCCCGAATATTCCATTCCATGAGTGTATTCTTCAGAGTTCATTTTTAAATGAAGTAAACTACATGGAACATTAATCAAAACCGAAGCAATAAAAAGCTTATTTTCATACAAGGATAACTTTCCAATGTATGGCTGAAACAAAGGTAGTGAATGGAAAAATTCAGAAAGAAAACGTGACCTAGTGGCACTTTGTTGCAGTGAGAATAATTATATTATAGCTTCTAACAACCGTTATGTATTAACTAATTAACACCTGGACCTAACCTCTAACTGGAAAATTACCTATACAAGTTCACAATGTTGACAATTCAATTGGTGTTATCACTTTTTTTATTATTGAAAACTAGAAATAAATACCAGAAAAGCTCCTTTTCTTGTACGCAGAGAAGATTCAGTTTTTGTTTTAGATTTCAATATGCCATATAACTTACGAGTCATAAGACGCATTGCAGTGCGACAGAATTTAAACGAATGCCGTCCTGTCAAAAGGAGAAGTTTACAGCGCAGCTGGTTCTTTACTGACAGCCTGATGAACACATTTTTTATCACACGTCTACATTTCCATATGGGCTATCATTATGGCTTCATACTGCTATGTTATGTATTTTTATGTTTAACAATAATTTTATTAATACATGCTCCGATCCGGAGTTGTGCTCGGGCGCTGGTTCGATTCCCGCTTGGATTGATTACCTGGTTGGCTTTTCCCCCGAGGTTTTCCCCAACCGTAAGGTAAATGTCAGGTAATCTATGGCGAATCCTCGGCCTTATCTCGCTATTACACAATTCCAAATATCCTCGTAGTTGATACAGCGTCGTTAAATAACCAAGTAAAAATAATAATAATAATAATAATAATAATAATAATAATAATAATAATAATAATAATAATAATAATAATAATAATAATATATGCTATTTAGAATCAGTAATGTCATACAGAATAAGAGACGATGGAGTGAGAATGACTTTAGTGTAAAATTAAACAAATTTTCCCGCGACTTCATAAAACTTGATAAAACAATGGTGAACAGATATTTGTTTACTTTAGTGGAACCAACTGTGACCAGATATCTATCCTCTCATCTAACCCACTCTAACCTTGTCATAGTCCTCTGTCTTCTGCCACTTACATCTCGTAACTCATTCTAACCTTGTCACATTCTTCGGTCTCATGTCACTTAGCTATCCCGTAATCTAACTCACTCTAAACTTGTCACATTCCTAGGTCTCATGCCACTTGCCGACAGTATATTCCCTCAACCCTATTCTTGTCACAGTCCCGGATCTCGTGTCACTTATCTATCCCCAACTCTAACCTTGTCACATTCCTAGATCTCATATCACTTAATTATCCATTCATCGAACCAAATCTAACCTTTAGCTTGCAATATTTACGGAAATATACACCGTCGGAAGGTAAAGCATAATGCAGCACGATCCCCGCGATCAGACGCTACCACTAATACAGTACGATTATTTAGTCCTGACAGTCGCCGGTGATGTGCGCCTTGTCAGGCGAGTCCATTTAGTTACGCCAAGGGGTGTTTGGGTTATTCACTCGCTTGCCTTCGGAGCGATCAGATGTCATGCGTGTGGTAGAGCAGTATGTTTCCAATACAATTAAGCTGTACTGCATTCCTTTACCGACCGCTCGTCCTTATCTCTACTCCGGAACTCTCCCCACTCCTCCTATTACTTCCCTTCTTTCGCGTCGCTGAGCTGTCAGGACTAAATAATCGGTCTGTAGTGTCAAATAAATAATTACGTGTGAACCAAATAACGAAGTAATCAGACTTTAACGAAATAATCTTGATAAGAGCCTGATTTAGGCTATATGCATTTATAAAGTTTAAAATATGCATGCAAATATGCTCTATAAAATCTTAAAATATGCACTATAATATGCAATATAAATTCCGAGAAATGACAGCTCGTAAATGTTTTTACTTTTAGATGGAGTAAAATGATGGCAGTTCTTAAACTTTAATGCAAGAACAGTTAAACAACTAACTTGAGCTTCACTAATGAATTTAGCTATCGATAAATTGTATGTCATTGTAATCAATTAATAAACATTGAAATTTAAATATTTTTTGTCACATGTGATGCTATCTTTTGGAATTTGTGCTTTAAAATGAATAATAAACAGCTGGGGAAATCTATGAGACAGAACTAGTGTTAAGTCATTAAGTTAATAATTTGGCATAATATATTATTGCCACAAGCCCTTCAGAAAAACGACAGAGAAAAATTATGTAATTTACAGCCAGATAAATATTGTTTTGTACTTAGAAACCTGTATCTACAATATGTTTTTATTCAAATTGTAATTTTGAGATTTATATTACTTTTTTTAAATGCACATAAAGGGATAATTTTTTATAGGCCTACTTTTTTTTACAGTCATAAAAATGTCGACTCTGCCCATATTCATATCACTCTTTCTTTAAGACAAAATGTAAATACTGTATATGACGGAAAAAGAATGTCCCTCTTTGGTAGATCCAAAATCTGGCAACCTTGGCCTTCATGATGTCTGAAAGGGAGACAGGTAACAGATAACCTACATAGGCCTATTTTCTATCTTACCTCGCACATTCACTACATTCCGTATTGAAACACATGTGGATAGAAAATACTATAGAATTGAGTTACTTGTCACAATTCTCGATCGCCTATCACTTAGCTACTGGTTTATCTTGAATTTATTGGATGTTATGAATAAATTATTTCAACGTTTTATGATTTAAACTGCATATTCTTGGCAAAAGGCCTGTGTATTATATCTATTATTATGCTATTGCATTTCTAGATTTATTAATGAGTAAATAAAACTCTTGCTGAGATTCACCTTTTTTAGAGGTGGTGTGTGACAGCGTTTTGCCGTCATAGCTCCGAACTGTAACAGGTCCGGAAAAATCATTGTGATAGAAAACGATTTTGTCACAGTTTAATTTTTGTGTCCGGATTCTTGGCGACTGTGGAGCTCCGTTTTCAGTCTGTAGATTTCCAAGTCATCTAGAACTCAATTTCACTGTCATCTACAAACCTCGAGGAATGGCAATATTTCTCATCAAGAGCCACAGATGTTTATGTTTATCGGTCTTCTGTGAATATCGATGCCATGTCTCATATCAACAATAGTGATTAGCACGGCAAGTATACTGAAAACAAACACGCTCTGACCTCTGAGCTGTGTTATCGAATGTGTGGGTGCGTATATCTGCCCATGAATGTTTACGAATGATTAAGTGAATCATTTGTGGGAGAATATAACCAGTGCATAGCTTCAATACAGTATCAAAGAGTTGCCGACGTTAACCTTTTGGGTGGGACGAAAATGAATTAGATCCCAGTTCGTTGTCCTTCAAGTTAATCTTCTGATTTATTTTCAATTTATTGTCTGCACTTCGGACCTGTCACATACATGCATCAGTCACCATCACTGTGAGTCACATATTGCGCAGAGATGACGATTTCTCGGAACTGTCAAAATCGCAGGTCTTCAAATCATACTCCTCCACTAGGTACTTCATATTATATATTAATTATGCTAACTGTTAAAATGAAACCCAATAGCAGAAAATACTACATCATATATATAGCTTTATCTCTATAGAAAAGATGTTGATAAATGATTTGTTTTGTTGAGAATTTACTGCAACTTTATGTAATGTAACATTCTTGTTTAAAAATCAAAAGAGAATTAATCTATTTGAATCAATTAGGCCTAAGCTGTTCATAAATAAATTTAAAATTCTTCTCAGGATGATCTACAAACAAATACTTCAAAGTTTTAAACAAGCTAGCATTTCTGTTGAATAGCCGTCATTATAAAGGCTCTTTCATTAAAAATATAACTGCTTCACTTCGAACATATAACTTATACATCTGTCTGCTTGTGTTGTGTTGTGTTGCACGTCCTGTGTGCAGGGATTGAAGAAGGGGAGAAAAACCCATGACGAACGATATGAAACCTTAGTCTACCAGAAATTTTAGTTCGATTTGTATTACTCGTAACCGTGCTTTCATTCTGAGCCCAAAAAATATGCTGTACATAGGCCTAGTTATTAAAAATGAGAAATCTATAAGATAACTTACATTTATATTTTACTTAATCGCATTCATATTCAGTACGTAGTTTCTACCTGTATAATATTACATAGATCCCCTTCAGAATGCATGCCTACAAGATTTCAGTCATAAAACTAGTAGGCCAACACAAATTTTCCATGTCTTATGATCAATACAACTCAAGTAAAACCTCACCTGGAAATAGTAAATAATTAAATGTCTTGATACTAAAAGACAACCTGCTCCATATAGTGAAGTTCCATTCAAATAATAGATAAAGGACAGATACATTAATTTATCTTACAAGTTGTGGGTAGTAGAATAATAAGAAGCCAATGTGTTATTCATTCCAACAACTATGAGCACCTAAATATTCTTCCTTCTTTACCCACATATTATTAAGGCGTTGGGCGTGTTAAAATCGAGCACAAGGTTAGAAACCATTTTATTTTGAAACGTGTGACAAAACGGTTGTAATCTAGAACTTACTACGTTATATATGTACATATGCGACACGGTCATCTGCCCTACCCATTGTCACTACCTCTTTCGTCATATGCATGGTAATTGATACAATGATATTCTTTAGGAGTAGCGTATAAAAAGTGCTAAGTTTTACTTACCTCCTTATTTCCTGAAATCCCTGAAATATACACTTTGACAACCATCGTAATATGCTTGTGTCACCTACTATTAGTTACCTATATTGCACTACGTCTACTGCGATGACTAACTGCCGGAACCCGACTAACCTAGCTAAGCTAGCTATATATTCCGAGCTTTTCACTCTTCTCTCTTTCCCTTTCTTCTCCCTGCTGATTTTTTTTAATACAATATCGGTTCCACTTTCTCTTGTTACGTTCAGATCTCGTATTGTAGCGGCTAGCGGTTTTGGTAGGCGAGATATAGCGCTTGGTGAAGACAACCAATTAACATGCAACGCGTTTAATTCTGAAGAATGCCAACACGTAAAATACAAAATTCCCCTAATCATGCGATTTGCAAATGGCCGTTTTTCGCGCGCAGTTGTTGAAGTTGGCGTTTGGTCATAAAATCACATCAACAACGTTGACAAATCAGAAGCCGATTAAATACGAAGGTTTAGTGAGGACAATATTTCTTGCAAAATTACATTATAACTGCAGACACTGGACATCATACATAAGCTGCAGAAATCTATTAACCTACCATAAATTATTCAGACACGAAAAATTATTTCCACGGGGCTTACATAGCATAATGCCACCGAAAGGGAAGCGTGCTGCCGGGTCGAAGGTAATGCATTATTACTAAATGGAAGGTTAAATGAACAGTATTAAGTGCTTGTAGTTGTATTTTCACACATAATAGTTATAGTATATGGATATGTTGGTTCGTATATGATATAGTTGTGGTTAATACTGAGTAGCTGCTTGGAAAATCAACTACCGAACACAAATTAATAGCATATATTATATTACTAATTAATATACTATAATAAACTGCGGAGTATTTTTCAGCTTGTGTGGGGGAAAATGAGTGAAGTAAGACTACGAGTAGGTTAAGTTTATATAATTGTTTCTAAAACTGTGGGTCGCGACTCTAATCCAACACAAATCTAATTTATGTGTAACGAGTAACTGAAATTGTTGGACGTAAGATATAGTTGCCGTATTTAACAACTATGTGAATTACCTAGGTGAGCGGATTATATGTGAAACGTGAGCACGGCGGAACTCGAGCGGAAGGTTAGCTTGGCCTTGGCCGACATTTCGGGTGGACGGGAGTCGTGCCGAACGGGATATACGAAGCAATGAGGTAGCAATTAGCAGTCTCTAATGAGAGTGGATATAAACGTGCTTGTTTGTTGGTGATTGTATACGGTCTGCTAGAAAAGAAAAGATGAAATGGAAAATAATAGGCCTAATTATTCCATTTTTCAACGAGTGTTCATTTATGATTCATATGTTCGCACCGAATCAGCTCGTGCTGTCAGAATATTATTTAAAGAGAAATTCCCAGGTGTTCGAATTCCAGGTCTTACTACGATTCATAACTTGGTTAATAAATGTCATAAAACTGGAAGTGTTCAAGATAAGAAACGTAGAAGACGACGTACAGTGCTTACAGAAGAAACTTTGGATAACATTGGACAACAGCTGAAAAATTCGCCTAAACAATCTCTTCGGTGTCTTTCTCAGCAAACTGGAATTTCCTACACTTCCTTACGAGAGGCTACGAAGTTACTTCAGGTAAAAACGTGTAAAATTACTGTGGTGCAAGAACTTGAACTTGATTCAGTATTTAGGAGTATATTTTGAGTAAACCGAATGACGGAGAAACTGATTCTAATGTCATTTTGTTTTCGGACGAAACTTGGTTCCTCTTACATAGCTATGTTAATACGCAATAAATCTGTAGAATTCTGTAGACAATTCCAGCATCACCTTGCATGCAATACTTAACTTCATGTTGCGATCACGCTTTATAGATAATCCGCTTACTCATTGTCGAGCATCGATAAAATAATTGTTTATAGACGGATTTAAAAATGGTGACTTATTTTAAATATACTGAAATTTGCAAAGTAGTAGGACTATTAAAAAACAGCGCCTTCGGCCATGAGGATCAAACCTAGAACCTCCCGCGTATTAAGCCAACATTACTAAGAATCTATCAGAAAGCTATTTTTTATTTGTGTAATGGCTTTCAATGTTTTTTTTTAATTGATTGATTGGACTTTTAGTCAAGGAAGACTTCTGCGAAATGTTTGGAAAACGGTGTATTTTTTTTTATAGCTATGTAAAATTTTGTAAGAATGCAAATAGCTTGAATCTTGATTATGTGTACCCTGGGTGCCGTATTGCGAAGGCTAAGCCTGTAAGTTTTGGTATAGATTCAGTGTTTATGTGTGTGTTACCAAGCAATTGGGGACTAGCTAATTAAAAGAGACAGCATCTTTTTCTTACCTGTCCATTCTTTAGCTAGGTACAATTTTAGTTATTTAGTTAATTATGAATTATATCCGCCAATATGATATACACAACAGAAAGCTTTTGATAGTCAAACCAGGAAGAGGCTGAAGTACGGTACGCAAAATCATCAGAGTGATATTTCAATTCAGTTGTATCATTTCCACATCTACCTACATGCCATGAAATTTCTCCTAATCAAATTATTATGGTGATACTGCTATAGACTGTGGAACCATTGTAATCTGCAAGAAACTATAAAATAGAAGAATGTACTGTTGTCCCGCAGATGGAACAGCAGCATGAAACCTCTTCAGAAGATGACACACCTCGTCATTCTTTCCTAACATTGTATTTTCTAAAAATATATATATATATATATATATATATATATATATATTTGGGAATATTTATTCTGTAATAAAGGAATATCGCCATATAATCGGTACGGTTTAAAAATTCATTTCAATTTATTAATTTCGCGGACAATTATTTTATTTTTAACAACAGAGGAAAAGTGGTTTTTAAGACTTTTTTAGGTGAGCCTGGCCACTTGACAACACACAAGCCAACTGCATTGGATAAGTCACATTATGCAGTGCCAGTATTCCACTATTTGTAGTACTTAACATAAATAATTTTCTAATACGTTCCAAGGTGGTGAGGAATGGGAGAAACCAGAGTGTTGTAGTCCTAATACAGTAATTATGCAAAACTACTTATTAAGGGATGGAGTGTAGGACGAGCTAATGCACACTTAAGGGGACTCATAACCTGAATCGTGAGCATGCATTTACCTAATTAATATCTGTGGAATTATTATACACAGATAAAAAAAAACAATAGAAAATTACACACTAATAGAACATTACACGGACTTTGTTTTCGGTATATAAATTATCATTTAAGATTAATTGTCGAGAATAAAAAGGATATAAAATTGGCATTCTGTTTTCTCATTAAAAAAAATACAATTTCTTAAAAACCATAAATCTGATTATTATAAACTGAATTTTATTTATAGCTAACATTACAGCACACATGAACCACTATAAAATGCACAGAACCAGTAATTACGCGCGCGCGCGCACACACACACACAGGGTGAACCATAAGTAATGTCATTAATTTCAGGAGGTTATTCTTTGAGATATTTAAAACAAAAAAGTTTAAAACAATTTTGCTCGTTTTTGCTTTTCGAGAAAAATATTGTTTTATATGAAACATTTCATAGTGTATTTTGGGAAAGCTACTGATTGAATTTCTAATATCATAATTAGTTTAAGAGACCAGTGTATTATGATAATAAATGATTGAAAGAATTTTAGTTTTGTCATTAAATGTGCAGAAATTTGATGTGAACAAATATAACTTTTTATTCTGCAAAGAAATTTAAAAATTTTACATTTGTTCAGATCAAATTTCTGCACATTTGAAGGACAAAACTAAAATTCTTTCAATAATAATTTATTATCATAATATCTTAAATTGACTGAGCGAACATATTGGGAATTAAATCAATGGCTTTCCCAAAACAAGCTGTGAAATCTTTCATATAAAGCAATTTTTATCTCGAAAAGGAAGCAAAAACGAACAAAATTGTATTTAACTTTTTTGTTTGAAATATTTAAAAGAATAATCCCCTGAAATTTATGACATTATTTATACCTACAGTTCACCCTTATATGAGGAAGAAACTTGTAAGTGAGAAAAAGAGAATTTAATAAAGCTATGTAAAACAAATCTTGAATTCGTGTACAGAAGTGTTTGGAGATTATGGAACAGATAACATTAGGCTAATATCGAGAATATACAATATTCACCTTTAAGCAAAATATTGATGATTATTCTTATCCAATACTGCACATTTCACACAAAATGACATCACATGACAATGATTATAAAGAAGTGATAGAGGAAAATATTCCAATACGTTGAATCACCAGGCTTGTATATAAGTCTCTTAATTCCATTGTTAATGCATTTTTGCAATTATTTGGTTTTTCTCAGCCCACTTTGTGTAAACATGTCAGCCTAGACACTAAAGTAAGCCATGGTCATCATACATATCGTTGATTAAGTTAATTATATAAATAAAGCATCAGTCTTGCATATCTTTCACCTCCTTCTATTTCTACAATCTTTTCTATTTTATGGTTGGTGGTTTGAACTCGAAGTGAAACCAGCTACCGGTACACATTCTATGATGTACGTGTGCTGTATATATCTGCACAAGTGCATCTCTACAGGTAAACCTGGATATGTAGACGACAAAACTGCGCAGATATCAGAATCTGCACAGGAGACCAGAAGATGTTTGACATATCCTTATATCTGAACAGATCTCGACTTCACAAGTACACCGGAGCATATAGATGGTACACAGGAATTTGTTCAGTTGCAGTTTTGATAATTTCGAGGAAAAATGCGCAATATGACATCTGACTTATGTAGTGAAATTGAGTGTGTATGGAAGAGTTCATGGATATCTATAAAAACGAAACTTGTCTTTGGAAAGTAAAATGTAAGGAATATCATGATCGTTCTAAAAAGGACGCAGCTTATAGTAAGTTAATATACTACAAACTGAAAGAAATGAATTCAGACGTCATAAAAAATAACTATGACCTAAAAAAAAAAAATATATGATCCCAAAAGTTAGGGGCAGATGCAAACGAAGTCTATGTATCTAATTTATGATATTTTCCTCTGCTAAGTTTTTTGAACGATCAAGACACTCCTAGAAAGTCTATTTCAAATATCAGCAGTGATAAAAATGAGGTAAGTGAATTTATTAAACACATGTTTTATTGTACATCATTTATTTGCCAGGGTACTTTTCCTTCATTTACAAAATATTGAATAAATTCTTCTCTTGTCTGTTGTGGGTATTTCGATGTATTTTCCTCCATTTGTTCTTTGTATAAGTTTCATTGTTGAATCGTCTGTTGTAAAACCTATTGTTATTGAACATCTTCTGTGTTTTTGTTGTTGAAACATTCTGAAACATTGCATTTAAGCAAAGATGAAATGAAATATGCTGATTCAGTATTTTTCAGTTCTGGATTAGTGAATGAAAAATTCTAAATCTTGCTGCCAAGATGCTAAAGCATTTTCCACAACTTAGTATGCCCATAATGTGCGATAGTTAATTCCCCCCCCCCCCTCCCATGCAATTTAAGTTCCTCTGTGGTTTCAGCATATCATTTCTTAATGGAAATGCATCATCAGTTACAAACACAGTTGTGTTCTGGAACTACTATGTTAGATTTTCTTCAGCTGGAATTATGTAGTAAATGACTTTCGAGTTTTTAAAAAATATTGTATTTTGGAAAACTTCGTCATCAGAAATTCTGCCATTTATTCCAAATTCACACAAAATGAACTGCTAGTTTGCATTAACAATTATTGCGAGTACAGCTACATTTTGTTTTTTTATCATGATTTCACTGTCTCTTGGAAATATAATTTCTGTTTGCTTTCTATCTAAAAGCTAACACAATGTGAAAAGTTCCATCTATTTTCGAAATCTTTGGCTACGTTTTCCCCAATCCTTGTCCATCTGTGGAAACTGAAAATAAACAAAGAAAATGGTTATAGTTTACATGAAGTACAAAATAGTCCTGCACTGATTTTTTCTTTTTCAGGAGCACACGACTGAATCTACAGAGTTAAATTCTCAATCAGATACCCCACCAAACTCAATACACACGGACACTTCTGAACAAGAAACAACTCCTACAAGTACTTGGTCTAGCCCGCGTAAAAGATCCTCTTCTACATTGGGTGACGAGGTGCTTCTTTGTGTCGAAGATCATTTCAAACGCCATCAGTGTAATGGAGATCGTTTTGATGTGTTTGGAAAACTTGTAGGAATGAAGCTGCGTGACTTGCCAAACAATCAAAGAATTCTTGCAGAAAAAATAATTAATGAAACTCTATTTCTAGCAGAAATGGGTCAGTTGACTCTTTCGCACAGAGTACACACAAATGAATATTAGCTTTTCTCCAACACAGCCATTACATTTACAAAATTATGATGGCCACTCTCAGATTGTGAGTCAATTTTTTCCCCACATTCAACATTTCATACTTGGCCAAGAACAGCCAATCAAGTTTGTGACAAGTCCAGTCATCACACTGAAGAATCTGCTTCTTGTATTTCTTCTGATTAAAGGGTATTAAACTATAGCATTTGTACACAAAAGGCCCATAAACTGGAAAGCTTTTTCTATTTGTAGTATACTCTAATATTCTCAACTATTAATTACTTGTAAAGATTTTCAAATAAATATTATGTAAATAATAATTATATGGGTATTATTTTTCCTTACCTTTAAATAAGTCTTCCTTAGAACTTTAAATATTGCATTGTTCTGAAACAATGTAACTTCGAACCTCATGTAGAAAACTTGAGGTTTTCACAGCTCCACCCCGTGAAAAGAAATCGTAATGTTATTATTAATCTCTCGTTTGGAGTAATGGGCTTCCTCATTAGTGTCTTCCCTTTTTAATCAAGGCAGTGACAAACTATAAAAGTTTCAAGTAATCTTCTTTGTTCATTCGCAAATAATTATGCTACTTGTTAGGTGTAAATTTCAATTCAATAAATTTAAGTGAATAGCACTCCCTCTTTTTCATCTATTCTTTACATTATATATACAGTAGTGTTGTGGCTGGTTTAAGTTGATTTTTTCGTAATAGCAACAATTGCTAGCATATCATCTGTCAACATCATTCTGACTATACCTGAGACATGTGGACACTACAGAGCAATTCAGGTTTACTACAGAGATGTATCTGCACATGTGTGCCACACAGGTTACTATAGCATGTGTAGCCAGCTTGAGATCTGTATAATTTAAGTTTTTGTGGTTTTCCAAAGTGTCTTTAAGTAGGTGAATATTGTGAAGCAAATCATGGTCATTTCTTTCGAAGTCTAGTGTACAGGTATTACAGTCGAGCCGTTCTTATTTCCGGCAGCAAATCACACGACAGCTTCTGGTCAGCTGACACGCTGCTTCACTGGCAGTGGTTGTCGTCAAGGTTATGCAGACGACATACCGCTTCTCGCTCACGGTGGATGTTACTGTGTTGTCAAGTCTACCCTTATACTCTTAACGAAGTTTTAGAACATGTCTAGTCTTAGACATCGAACGAAAAATTATTTCGTACGATAAATAATTAGTAATATATGAATACATAATATTATATATTATTGTTATTGTTGATCCTAGCATCCCAGGACACAGAAGACTTACCATGTTGTGCTATAATTGGTTTTTCCGACCATTTGAAGTAACGATTTTCGTAAATACAGAAACAATATTAGAAATTACTAAAATGGGAGAAAGCTGTAAAATATAATAAATAAACATTTTTTATGTGAATGAATAACTAAAACCACACAACCTGTAAATTAAGTAAAATATGTTAGTATTAAAAATTTTGTCCTAAGTCATTGCTACATAAAAAAATTACACGAAGAACCTTGCCTACCAGTATTGTTCAATTTAGAGGTGCTATGCCTAGATCGCTACAATCATTGTTAGTACCTGCCGCCGCCATAATTCTCAGTTTATTTTCTTCTTTGCCGGATTGTCCGTACTTCTCTGTCGTTATTTGAGAAACCGTGAACTTGTTCACATCACACATATCAGCTGTTCTTTGCACCACTTGCATTAAAGGCAATAAACTACCCTTATTTTCACGTTCATTTTCGAAATCTCTAATGCTAAGAATCATTTTTCTGCTTTGCGAATTGATGGTCTTCCACTCCTCCACTGCATTATGATGCTGAAAACTCAGCGCTAACACAGCACCAACAACAATAACACTGCACTACCGACTGATTGTTCGAAAACCAGCTATTAGAACTGCGTTCGTCCACTATTGGCTTGACAGAGATTTAGCAACACCGCTATTGCCTACCTTCGTCGTGCCAAAAGTCGAGAAGGCGTGGCCACACCGGAAATAAGAACGGCTCACTGTAGTCCTATATTAATCCTGTCATTTTGCTAGTACTGAATAATCACAATATTTGGGAGTAAAATCATGAAGACGCATTCGTTTTTTGTGTCTAGCATTTTTTAACACACTTGGTCAGATGGCCAATTACCTTCAATTATTTGTAGACAAAGGATAAAATTAAAATCAAGATGCAAGCAGGCTACGTAATATTTGTGACGTATTCTTAACATGTCTGAAGTAAAAAAAAAAATAAAATAAAAAAAAAATAAAGGTATCCCAGTAACATGCCATGAAGGCACTTGGGGGGCACGGAGGTAGAGCCCCATGCTTTCCATGACCTCGGCATTAGAATGAGGTAGTGTGGTCGGCACCACGCTCACATGTCTGAAGTACTTTTACAAAAAAAAAAGTGTTCCTTTTCTTTAAACTTCGTTATTGAGTTGGGCTAGTGGGAAATCATTAAAATTTATGAAGAAACTATGGGTATATAGTTCTATTATGCAGTTTATTATATTTTTGGAAGTATCATTTAACTCTGGAGGGCCACAAATCTGGAATCATATTCCAGTGGGTTGTCAAGGAACTTATGGTGAACAACGATTCTACTGAAACTCAAAGTAATTTTACAAAGACTGTTTATAATGTAGCAATCACAGTCGCCCATCTTCAAGCATATCATAACTAGCATACTAATATGATATCAACAGTAGAAGAAGAAAAGTATTGAACATAATAAATTCGTAAATTTAAAGTCAAATTATTACTTTTTTCTTATAACCAAATAAAATTTTACATTTCAGGTACCGTATTTAATCAATAAGATGACTATGTGTCCCACGCCGTGGCGTCGCAGTCTAAGGCATCCTGCCTGGGACTCGCATTACGGAATGTGCGCTGGTTCGAGTTCTCATGGGGGAAGAAATTTTCTCATGAAATTTCGGTCAGTGTATGGGACCAGTGCCCACCCAGCATCGTGATGCACATGGGGAGCTACAATAGGTAGCGAATACCAGCTATAACGGCTGGGGGGATCATCGTGCTAACCACACGATACCTCCATTCTGGTTGGATGACTGTCCACCTCTGCTTCGGCATGTGGGTGTGAGGCCAGCAGCCGGCTTGTCGGTTTAGGCCCTTCACGGGTTGTAGCGCCACGGATTATTATTAGATGACTATAGATGACATAGATGTCAGCATACAGAAGATATTATTTTGCTTTAAAAAAAAAACATGAGCTGTCATGTCTTGTAACAATTAAGAGACTTACAAGCTTTAATTCTGTGATGCATGTCTGAATTTGTCTGATACCTTGTAATGAGGCAACCATACTTTTTCTGTAACGTATTAGTTAATTATTTACTTATTGCTTGGAGTATACAAATGTGTCATATGCACACATGTATTAAATTTTTCAAATTTACACAGCTCGAATACGGTACAAAAAAATGCCAGCCTTAAAAGTCTGCCCCTTCCATCACCCCAAGCTTGCCATCCCAGACTCTGGCCCAAGTGCAAAGCAGCACTTTTAACTTTCCACAGCTAACCACTAACTTCTATCAAGCATCCCACAGGGTAGTTGCAAAATAATTATTATTACTATTACTAATCATTACTACTAATTGTTCTTATATTAAAATTAAAATAAAATTTATATCCTGAAGATATTTGAGGAAAACTGCAGGTTTTACACTAATGGAC
Source organism: Periplaneta americana (assembly GCF_040183065.1). Lineage (NCBI taxonomy): Eukaryota > Metazoa > Arthropoda > Insecta > Blattodea > Blattidae > Periplaneta > Periplaneta americana. The sequence continues at coordinate 34,007,454 of NC_091132.1, read as the reverse complement.
AGGATAGAAAGCAAAACAATTTTGGAAAAATTAAAATTGACTACAATGTTACAACATAAAAAATTGCAGATTAGAGTGGGTCAATCACATTGAAAAAATGCCGAATTTTAGGCTACTGGTACCAAAGCTCATAAGAAAAATACCAGGTTACAGGTAAGAGATGGTTGAGCAGACCAAAGAAGAGATGACATGAGAGGAGAACAGACCAGTTGGGCTAAATTCCATGAAAGGAAGACGATGACCATCCTCAATGATGATGAAAATGTTGATCAACATCCACACATTTTTTATATCTGCAAAGGAAATTCCTTAATTTCTCGATGCATGTTTTCCTGCAGCTGCTCCAGTATATTGGGATTTGTCCTGTGCACTTTGTCTTTAATACAGAGTGATTCTTAGAATCAAATCCAACTATCCTGCCTAAAATTCGCAAACATACGAAGGCAAAATGGTAAAATTCGCATAAAACTTAACCTTGGTTCGTGTGAAACATGCACATCACATTAGGTGCTAGATTTTCATAAATCAAGTGCATAATATTGTTTCGTAATTTCCTCCGTGGTCTTGTGTTTAACATACTAGGTAGTGGATCAGAAATTCACTAACTTAAGTTCAGTTGCCAATGACAATTTTTAAAGGGTCGAAGAAACTCCTGTGATGGGTGCCTAGGAACAGTAGTAGTGTCGTGTTGTAGATTTACACACTTCATCCTTGTTTTTTATTATTATTAAAGAAAAAACAGTTGTAATGTCAATCTTGTATTGTGATGCGAGATCAGCAAATTTCTTCTTTCCCAAACTCCTCAATTATTTGCACCTTTTGGATGCTTAGTACAACATGTTTTCTTTTGACATCGTGAAAGACATTTTGCACAGAAGTATAGCCACTTGAACAGTAGGACAAGGGCGGGTTTACAGTTGTGTGGAAGTTCTTAGGGTCATTTCTTTGAAAGCAGGTAATGACTATAAGTTTGGGAAAACACCCCTCTCCCACAAGTAACTGTTTCTATTGCCGGCAGTGGCAACATTCCCACTACATACTGTGTAATGGTAAAAGGCTTGTAATAACTTTCTCTAGAAAAAAAATACTAATGTAATGTATAACATTTCATAATTAATTCTGCATTAAAAAAAAACTAGTGGAAGAGTCTGATAATCCACGAGTCAGTTAATAGCGTGATGGATAATCACGGTTCTTCTCTACTCACTAACTCTGCCCAAAAAATGCAAAGGAGTCACTGGTGTAGCTCACTTGGCTGAGGCACTTGCCTGCCGATGTGGAATTGCATTCAAGCATGGGTTCAATTCTTGCTTGGGATGATTACCTGCTTGGGTTTTTTCCGAGGTTTTCCCTAACCTTAACACGAATTTCAGGTAATCTATAGCAAATCTTCAGCCTCATCTTGCTATCACCAATCCCATAGACGCTAAATAACTGAGTAGTTGATAAATAACCAACAAAAAAAAAAAGTGTAAAGGAAGTTTGCAGAGAATTTCCTGGGTGTTAAAATAATTAGTCATCCCACATTGAATTATCTCCTTAGAAAATTGAGAGAGAGAGAGAGACAATTGTATGAGACTAAAAACACAAAGTGTTTTATTTGGACTGAGGAAACCTTAAAACTTCGTGTGGAACATTCTTAAATAACTTATTTTTTATATTTAATGTAATAATTAGTTGAACCAGTGTCATAATTAGATGCATTTGCCTGCTCATTCGAAGCTCACATTAATTTTTGTAGCAATTTATTATGTGCCCTAATACTGTCTACCTTTCATCAGAAACCAAAGTTCGACAGTTCATTTTCCTTAAAATTTTTTCTGTTGTGCAAGCCAAGCAATGGGGTTTATGTCAGTTCGTTTTTTTTCCTATTGCCTTATTATTTCCATTGTCTCATTGAATTTCCGCCAATGTATGGGACTGCTGCCCACCCAGCAACATGATGAATTTGGAGAGCTACAATAGGTTAACGAAATCCGGTTGTAAAAACCGGCTATGACTGGGGGAATCATCATGCTAACCACATAATATCTCGTGCACCCTACTGAGGCACATAGACATGAGGTCAGCAGCTGGCTGGTCAGCCTTGGTCTGGCATTTTGCCAGTAATGAATTTGTTTTAAACAAGCATAAAACTCAAGAAATCACGTTTAGCTCTCAGAGCAGTTCTCATCTGTGAAACTATTTGGATTCAATTTAGATCAAAACTACTCTGGAATGAACATATATCGTTTGTCTGTAATAAGTTGTCTTAAGTTTTGCACGTTCTTTGGAGACTTGTGAATTGTGTAAGTCAAATTATTATGAATGTATATTTTGGCCTTTTTTCACTGTCACTTACTGTATAGTGTACACATCTGGGACCATTCGTCTAGTGCCAGGAAGATTTTTAATTGCGGAAAAGAGCTTTACATATTACGGCAAGAAAATCTCATTTTGAACACTGTAAAAGCTTACTTATTAATTATAAAATACTAACTCTTCCTGGAATTTATATCTTTGTTTGCCTGATTTTTATAAGAGAAAATGTGAATAAATATTGTAATAGATAAATATTCATGATTATAGCACTAGGTCGTGATGATTTGAGTTTTAAATATTGTCGCACTTCCAAAGCACTGAAGAGTCGGGAGACTATGGGAATAAAGTTTTTTAACGCCTTGCATATAAATGCCAGATGTGTTGCTCTTTCCCATTTTAAAAAAATTCTCTTAAAGTGGTAAACTAATAAGGCTTTTTATACTGTTACCGAGTTCTTTAGTGTGGGGATGAATGATCTTTTTTTTTAATTTGTAATGTTTCTTTTTAACGAAGCCTATTGTAATTTTAATTATTTAATAGCCAGTAAATATTATTAATATTATTATACCACTTTTTTCCGACGCAAAATTAGCTTAAATATGCATTTTAATTTGAGTCAAGCTAGTTGGCCCCAGACGGTTGTTGTTAAAAGTAAGGTTGTAAATTGGGTGCACTGTATTTTCATGGCCATGAACAATAAATGTATTTTCATTTTTAGGCATCTGAAGATAGTAAGAAGAAAACAAAGTCAGATGATAATGACACAGAAGAAGTGAAAACTCCCAGTCGTCAAAGTAAAAGAAACATTAATAAAGTTGTAACTTACAGAGATGAGGACTTTTCAGATGATGAACTACCCCCAAAGAAAGCAACAAAGACGAGCAGAAAAGCCCGAGAAGATTCAGATGTATCAGATGACAGCGAAAAGTCCAAAAATAAGAGAAAACAGAAAGCTGAGGACAGTGGGGATGAAGATCTGGATTCAAACGAAGATGAGGAGGGAGAAGAAACAAAAACTAAGAAGTCAAAAGCGAAAGATAAGGTACCTCCAGCAAAGAAGGCCAAAGCTGACAAACCGGTCTTGAATAAAACTGAAAGTGATTACGAATCCATCGATTTTTCTAGTGATAAGACGACTGAAGATGGCAAATCATGGAACTTAAAGATTTCCACTTGGAATGTTGGTGGATTGAAGGCGTGGGTGAAGGTAAGACTTTCAAAACTGTATACAGTAAAACCTCTGCTAGAGCTTAACCGAAAACCAGTTAACCAAAATATGTAAGTCATATTACTGAATTTTATAAAGAAATTTAAAAGATATACTATGTACTGTATTTATGGAATACAGCATTTATGTATGATGTATGGTACAATCATATATTTATGTTTAATTTCAACACTTTATGGGCAAAGTAGAAGCAGACAAGTAGTAGTTGTCACTAAGCACAGAGGATTGCATGTAAGGGCAACAACACGTCCTGTTGTTTACACAAGCTAGCTAAACCCACCTCTAGCATGACTGCATACGTTATTTTTTATTTAGTGTCGATTATCAAGGTCATTTTAAAGTGAACTTAGTTTTTTTAAATGAGAACTCAAATTTTTTTTCATGAGATTCTGATTTCATGCAAAAGAACACATTTTTTTTTGTCTGAAACATCTTTTATCAATCTCTGATTTCGATAAAATATTCAACAAGAGTGAAAAACATTAATACATGTAGCATTTTTTGTGTGTATGTGTATACGTGCGTCTGTCCATCCATTCAAATTCTTTGATGTTTTGTTTCCTGGGACATCTTTGGAATAATTTTGAAGTGAATATGTAACATTACTAGTTGAACTAAATATTAATGGCATGATTTTTTTTAGAAGTTCCCTATGCATTACTTCAGTCACTATACCCTTTGACATTCCAAGATCTTCTCTCTTTTTTTTTTTTTATGGAATTGCAATATTATTATTAAACATACCCCATTCATATTGTGAATTTTATTAGTAACAACAATGTAATTTATTCGTCACAACAGTAATTCCTTTCTACAATTCACCTTAAACGCTCTCGTCAACAATTGAATCTTCACTCAACACAGTATTCGTTATAGCACTCCACCAACGATAATGACAATTTACTTGGACTATTACGCACAACAATGAACTGTTAATCTTAACTAATATTTACAAAGCACTATTTACAAATCAGAACTACCAGTTCTCAGTTCACAGTTCTTCTATCTCAGTCACTCGAGTTCACAGTATCTCGAACCACAGACCTTCAGAGACAGTTCACTGTACTCGAACTCGGGTCCCTCCAACTGCGGTCCACTGCACTCGAACTCAGGTCCCTCCAACTGCGGTCCACTGCACTCGAACTCAGGCCTTCGGATGCTGACGCAGATGCGGACGCACACTCGAGTCGAACTCCGGTACACAAGACTGGCTTGCTTGCTCTGGCTTTCTCACTGACTGGCTGACTAATCAACTGAAAACTGCTGTCGTTCCTTCGCGTCCGTAATTTATAACCACAGCGACGTAGCCTCGAAGGTTCCACGCGTCTCTAGAGATGGCACTCCAGAAAAAGCCAGAGCCCTCTCCTCTCTACCAGCACCAGATGCGCGCGCACTCTCGCTCCACTCTCTCGCCGCGTTGGCCCTTTCCCCTCTTCGCCGCGCGCCATTCCTCCGTGCTCCGCGCGATCTGCTTTCTTGCGGGACGCTGGTCGTGAGTTCGAATCTCACGTCGCTGTCACGTTGCCCCCTCCTTAGGGCTGCTCGTCCCGGGCAGTCCCTTGGTAGGCTGCTGATCGGTCCAGATGCACTACCATCATCTTCCCTCGAGGTTGTCGCTGTATGCGGTACACCACGTCGTTGATCCGGGTCACCACGCGGTATGGTCCATCCCAGGCACGCTGCAGCTTTGGTGATTTCCCTTTGGTCCTGGTAGGTCGATACAGCCACACCAGAGTCGCCCTCCTGGAATCCTGCAGAGTTGGCTAATCTGTCGTAGCGCACCTTCATCCTGTCGCTGGCCATCTTGAGGTGCTCTCTGGCCAGTTGGTGAATTCCATTCAACTTCTCGGTGAGTTCTACCACATAGTCAGTCGCTGGCTGGTCGGTGCTGGGTGGCGTGCCAAACAGCAGATCACAGGGCAGGCGCAGCTCTCTCCCGAAGACCATGTTTGCCGGTGTCATCCCTGTTGTATCGTGGACCGAAGCTCTGTAGGCCAAGAGGAACAGTGGGACTCTGGCATCCCAGTCTCGTTGATGGTTGGACACCACCTTCCGCAGATGCTCTTCCAAGGTTTTGATGTAGCGTTCCACCATACCATCGGACTGTGGGTGGAGGGGAGTGGTCCTGGTTTTATGCACCCCCAGACGCTCGAACAATTCTCCCATCAGGTTGGATTCGAAGTTGCGCCCCTGATCGCTATGCAATTCCCGGGGCACCCCGAATCGGCAGATGAAGTTGTCAAGCAGCGCGTCGGCCACCGTCGAAGCCTCTTGGTTGGGAATCGCGTACACCTCTGGCCATTTTGTGAAGTAATCCATGGCGACTAGCAGGTAGCGGTTCCCGCGATCCGTGACCAGGAACGGTCCAGCAACGTCGATGGCGATCCTCTCAAAAGGAGCTCCCACGTTGTACTGCTCCATGGCTCCCCTGCTGTGGGTCCTTGGTCCGCGACTGGCTGCACAGGTGTCGCATCTTCGGCACCATTGTTCCGTGTCGGTTCTCTGATGCAACCAATAGAACCTCTGCCTTAACTTGTCCAGCGTCCTGTTGGCTCCCAGGTGGCCTCCAGTCACTCCAGCATGAGTCTCCAGCACTTCCTTCACCTTGCTCCTGGGCAGGACAAGTTGTTCTATGCGGGTCCTTCCATCGGCCAACTCCCAAATCCTCTTCAGGATACCGTCCTTGACAGTGAAAGATTCCCACTGGGCCCAGTAGCTCTTGTAAGTGGTGCTACGGTTGGCGATATCGGCCCATACTGGTCTCTGGCCGGACTCCACATCACGCAGTAGCTGTCCAATGTTTGGGTCCTCCAGCTGCTCCCTCCTTATGGCGGCGTTATCCCATCCTGGGCTCGGCTGGGCGGCAATTGCTCGGACTGCGTGGGCGCCATCCCGCTCTTCTACTTTCAGGCAGTGTTTGCAGCCATCCGGGCACGGACGTCGTGACAGGGCATCAGCGTTGGAATGTTTCTTCCCTTGTCGGTGTTCAGAGGTGAAGTTGTACTCCTGCAGACGTTGAACCCAACGGGCGGTCTGCCCCTCCAGATTCTTGAAGCCCAATAGCCAGGTGAGTGCAGAATGGTCTGTCCTCAGATGGAATTCCTGGCCATACAAATATTTGTGGAAGTGCTTCAGGGCTTCCACAATGGCAAGAAGTTCTCTACGCGTCACACAGTAGTTTCTCTCAGCCTTGGATAGTGTTCGGCTGAAGTAGGCAATCACCCTCTCTTGCCCGTCCTGTTCCTGAGAGAGTACTCCGCCGATGCCTACGTTGCTAGCGTCCGTGTCGAGCGTGAACTTCCTTCCAGGGATGGGATATCCCAGTACAGGAGCAGTGCAGAGCGCCTCTTTCAGCGACTGGAAGGATGACTCCGCCTCGTCTGTCCACTGGAATTGTCGTTTCTCCTCGGTCAGCTGGGTTAGAGGCTTAGCGATGTTGGCGTACCCAGCTACGAACCTTCTGTAATAAGTGCAGAGGCCGAGAAAGCGGCGCAGCTCCTGCTTGTCCCTCGGTCTCGGCCATCCTCTGACGGCTTGTAGCTTCTCCGGGTCCGTGGCCACTCCGTTGGTCCCTACTACGTGTCCCAAGTAGTTGACCTTCTTCTGGAATAGATGACATTTCTTCGGGTTCAACTTCAGTCTGGCTTGTCGCAGTCTCTCGAATAATTTCCTCAGGTTCAACAGCTGTTCGCCGAAAGTCTTGCCCACCACGATGACGTCATCAAGGTACAGCAAACATGTGTCGTATGTCAGGCCTCTCATTACGGACTCCATTAGTCTCTGGAATGTAGCCGGAGCGTTGCAGAGGCCGAACGGCATAACGGTGAACTGCCATAGTCCCTGGCCTGTAGAGAATGCCGTTTTCTCCTTGTCCTCAGGATGTAGCGCCACCTGCCAGTATCCTGACTTGAGATCCAACGTCGAGAACCACTCTGCTCCGGCCAGGGTGTCCAAGGTGTCGTCAATTCGTGGAAGCGGAAAGCAGTCCTTCTTAGTGACGTCATTCAGTCTTCTGTAGTCCACGCAGAAACGCAGGTCCCCATTCTTCTTCTTCACCAGCACCACAGGTGATGACCAAGGGCTGTCGGATTCCTCGATGACCCCTCTTGCTTTCATGCCCTCCAGTTGGCTGTCAATCTCCCTCTGTTTAGCTAGAGGGACGCGTCGAGGAGGTTGTCTGATTGGGCGAGCATTTCCGGTGTCGATGCGGTGCTGAACTTTCTCCGTTCTCCCATAGTCGTTTTCAGACAGACTGAATACGTCCTGAAATTCTGTCAGTAGATCGTGGACTTGTCTTCTTTCTCTTTTGCTTAAATTCGCCGGCAATTCTCGAGCCAGCTCTTTCAGTGATGGGTCTAGATCTGGACGTGGTCGGTGACACTCCTCGTTATCTGCTAGAGACGTCACAGACACCACCGGCTCGACGTTACCTAATACAGTTCCACTAGGCACCTACTTGTCCCGATTGGTGACATTCAGGACCCTCACCGGTACCACCTTCTGATTCGAGAGTAGGGATCTGGCCACATAAACCCCATCTATCGGAGTTGTTTGCGAATCGAGGAGCAGGTTTCTCTTAGGTTGTCCGTCCAGTCTTGCCGTCACCACCATCTCGCAGCCTGCCGGGATTGTCACATGATTCTCCAGGGTGAGTCTGCTGGCCATGGGTTGGTCTTCGACGTCCCTCAGGAACACTTCATCCTGACCAAAACGCAGGATACGGCGCCTGACGTCCACCGTTGCATCGAAGATACGCATGGCGTCGAGTCCCAGGATGACGTCTTCAGTGATGTTGGCGACGAACACCCACATCTCCAGTCTCCTCTTTCCAAATGTCAGATCCAGGAAAACCTCCTTTTGGATGGGCAGGTTCTCGCCTGAGGCAGTACGTAGCTCATACCGGCGCAGCGGCGTCCTCCCAGGTAGGCCACGCACGACTTCCGGTCTGGCGATAGTGAGCAACGCCCCGGTGTCTACCAGTACTCTGCATGGGCGGCCTCTTATCCATCCGTCAGCAATCAGCCCATCGTCGCATCTTCTGTTAACCGTCTTCAAGATCAGCCGAGGGGATGGTGATGACGGCGCCGACGTGCCCCTCATCGCATCGGCCCCTTTTAGTTTTCCTGTTTGTGACCAGATCGGTCACAGTCCCTCCTCAGGTGCCCAGGCTCGCCGCAGGACCAGCAGGTAGGCAATCCTCGTCTTCGTCGCTCGGGTGATTTCGGTTGACGCTCCTCGACGTCGGCCGCCGCGACGCTCCTAATCCGGTGCGATGCCGAGACGTTCGCAGTCATCTTGGCTGCCTCCATCCTGAGGGCCGCCGCCAGAGCTGCGTTGATGGTGCGATGCTCTGCTAAGAGTAGCTGTTGTCTTATTTCCGGGTCTCGAACTCCGCTGCCGAAGGTGTAGGCCGCCTCTCCAGCGATGAAATCATTAGGTAGGCCCCTGAGGGCCTTATGGGCAAGTTGTTCCACCGCCATCGCGAATTCTTGCAGGAACTCGCCTGACTGTTGGACCCTCGTTTTTAGTTGGGTCCTAAATGCTGCAGCAAGTTGATGGTCACCATAACGTCCCTCCAGGGCCGCCATTATCTCAGCGGCTGTCCCGTCTTCTGGAACGCTGTGAAGAATCTCCGACGCCTGTCTCTGAAGCGCGGCCAGCAGCTGAGTAGTTTTCTCTGCCGGCGTCCACCCATTGTGCTCTGCGATGGCCTCGAACTGGCGACGGAATATCGCCGAAGACGTCGTACCGTCGAACTTCGGCGTCTTGACGTTGTAATGTCTGGCTGAAGGCGATGGTTCCGCAGGGCCACTATATAGAGTCCTCAACTCTGTGGCCGCTTCTTGCATGGCACGTCGAACCTCCTCGGCAACTATCTGTTTATGTTCTCTAGCCTGGCGATCCACCAACGCGAGGATGTGCTTGTTTTCTTCAGCATGTCGGTCCATCAACGTGAGTATGTGCTTGTTTTCCTCAGCGTGTTTGTCCATCACCTCACTCGTCTGCTCTTGACGACGATCGAGATCGCGGATTTTGCCGTCGAAATGGTCTACATCCTGTCTCAACTCGGCTACTGTCTCGTTTATAGTTGTAAAATTCTGGTTTAGTTTATCCAAATCGGCCTTAAGTTCGTCTTTCACTCCGCTTATGTCACTTTTCATCTCTGTTTTCACTTCACTTATGTCACTTTTCATCTCCGTTTTCACATCGCTTATGTCACTTTTCATCTCCGTTTTCACATCACTTATGTCGTTCTTAACCTCACTGATGTGCCTGTTCATGTCGTTCATGTTATCTTTTACTTCACTGATATCGTTCTTCATTTCTGCTTTTACTGCACTTATGTCGTTTTTCATTTCAGCTTTCATTTCCGCGATGGCTTGCAGGATTTGCTGTAGGTTCTCCATTGTCGATAATGTCCCGATTCTGACACCAGTGTGAATTTTATTAGTAACAACAATGTAATTTATTCGTCACAACAGTAATTCCTTTCTACAATTCACCTTAAACGCTCTCGTCAACAATTGGATCTTCACTCAACACAGTATTCGTTATAGCACTCCACCGACGACAATGACGATTTACTTGGACTATTACGCACAACAATGAACTGTTAATCTTAACTAATATTTACAAAGCACTATTTACAAATCAGAACTACCAGTTCTCAGTTCACAGTTCTTCTATCTCAGTCACTCGAGTTCACAGTATCTCGAACCACAGACCTTCAGAGACAGTTCACTGTACTCGAACTCGGGTCCCTCCAACTGCGGTCCACTGCACTCGAACTCAGGTCCCTCCAACTGCGGTCCACTGCACTCGAACTCAGGCCTTCGGATGCTGACGCAGATGCGGACGCACACTCGAGTCGAACTCCGGTACACAAGACTGGCTTGCTTGCTCTGGCTTTCTCACTGACTGGCTGACTAATCAACTGAAAACTGCTGTCGTTCCTTCGCGTCCGTAATTTATAACCACAGCGACGTAGCCTCGAAGGTTCCACGCGTCTCTAGAGATGGCACTCCAGAAAAAGCCAGAGCCCTCTCCTCTCTACCAGCACCAGATGCGCGCGCACTCTCGCTCCACTCTCTCGCCGCGTTGGCCCTTTCCCCTCTTCGCCGCGCGCCATTCCTCTGTGCTCCGCGCGATCTGCTTTCTTGCGGGACGCTGGTCGTGAGTTCGAATCTCACGTCGCTGTCACAATATTATTTATTACTGCCAGGTTTATAAGAGCAATGTTTTTTCATAATTAACACTGGTCATCATCATCATCGACGCTACAGCCCAATTTGAGCCTCGGCCTCCCTTAGAACTCTCTTCCATGCATCTCTGTCCCTGGCAACCAACCACCATCCTTCAATTCCCACTTTCTTTAGATCCTCTAACACTCCATCCATCCCCGTAACTCATTTACCTTTTTCAAGTCAGGTTGCCAACAATTAATCCGTCCGTTTACTAATTCTTTGGGTTTCATAGCAATAGTTTTTTACAGGGTAGAGTCGCCAACCCTACGCCTAACCTCCCAGCAATCCTGAGGGGACGATGATTTTCTGTCAGGGTTTACTCCCTTAGCTGATAAGTCTCAGTTATAGCGTCAAGGACTCGCTTTGCGCCCTCACATGGCTTAGCGTTACCCAGGGACCATGACATGGACATGCATATGTAGGACTTGGTAGGATTAAATGGCGTTTCTCGAGTAATTAACACTGGTACTACAATATAAATTGTATTATTTTTTTTACTTTTTTTTTTTTATAGAAAAATGGTATTGACTTCCTGAAATATGAAGATCCTGACATATTTTGCATGCAGGAGACAAGATGCTCAGAAAGCAAACTTCCTCCAGAAGCCAAGGTGGAGGGCTACCATACATACTGGGTATCAGGTAAATGCAGTGTATCATTCAGTTAACATAACTGTATCATAATTTCATTATCAACTAGTTGTAAATGTACCATAAATGCTTTTTAGTATAGAAAGAAGCTGATGAACAGTCCATAACATGACATTTGTGATTGAAAAGGTGCATTGTGCTAACAGGGGAACTGTTAATGAGTTCATGTAGGAACCTTTCTTCAAACTGTGTATACTGTGATATGTCCATACCAGATAGGTAAAATACAAAACCAGAGAATTTAATTGGAATGTTGCATTAAAGAAACAACATTGTTTATGTGGAATACATATTCTTTCTCTCACACATGCGAAAATGTATGAAGTGCATTTGTGACAGTAGTGCTAAGTATTTAAAATATCAACGTGTTGACTATATCACATTTCCACTTTCGAATATTATGAAAGAAGTGTGTACATCTGTTCTTATGTCCTTTGGCTGAGTATCGATTTTAGTAGGATTTGATCACTTAGTGAGTGTTGATTTTATTACATTTTTAGGCGAAAAGGAAGGATATGCTGGAGTGGGTCTGTACACCAAAGAAGAACCTATTAAAGTCACTTATGGAATAGGAAACGAGGAGTTCGACACGGAGGGTCGCCTGATCACTGCAGAATATGAGAAATTCTACTTGGTTGCAGCATGTGAGTAATGTATTCCTTTGTGAGCTTGTTTACAGTTCTTAGTTGTGCCACTTTATTCTCTGTAGCAAATTTTTCTTAATTAGGAGCAAAAATAGGCAAATGGTAATGCCCTAAACACTCTCACTATAGTCTAGCATATTGATTTGCTGATATAAACTGAGTGCTTTATTTTGAGTACAGAACTGAATAAAAACAAAATGCTTTCTTCTCTCTTCTTTCATATCTTGTCAGAGCTTAAATCATTCCTTATCTCTTTATCATCATCATATGAATTTTCGAAGAACAGAAACTTTCAGGATTTGTGAACAACAAACCATTTGAAAGAAAACTTGAAACTTTTTGTTATCACGAAGGTTGTATCTTTTATTTTTCTTGCTCCACTGAATGTTTTTTACTATGTATGACAGTGCCTTGGAGAAGAGCATTCAATTAGACATTTAAGCTTTCTTAATTAATCCAGAATTGTGCTGGAGTAATTATGGTAAACAACGAAAAGCTCGAGATAAAATCCAGACTGAACTCTGCCGAGATGAATGTTATGTAAAAAAAAAAAGCAGGCTACAATTAGACAGACTTCAAACAAGATCATGAAATTGCAAGAACTGAATCTAACCCTCATTTTGGAAAAAAATAACATACGAAACGAATTCGATTGAACATGTAAACCAAGTGACTAGATAAAGATTACCAAAATTAATGATGAATCCTCCCCAAATTGCTTAGAAAGTGTAACTTAAATACTGTGTCATGTAAGAACATCCAAAATTATGTAGGCCCTACTCTCCAGACTTTGAAATTCCTAGTATACTTATGTTGGAACATTAATCCAATAATCTGTGTATTATTAAATCCTTTAGATGTTCCTAATGCTGGCCGAGGACTTGTAACTCTACCCAAAAGAATGAAATGGGATCCTGATCTTCGTAATTACTTGAAGGAATTGGACTCCAAGAAACCTGTTATTCTGTGTGGAGACATGAATGTTTCACATCAGGCTATTGGTACGTATTGTACATTGTTACTGTACAAAGAATTCACTGCCCAGTATCTACAGTTACTGTTTTGAGTAATAATTGTTTAATATATACTCAGATCTGGCGAATCCAAAGACAAACACAAAGAATGCAGGCTTCACACAAGAAGAAAGAGATGGAATGACTGCTTTGCTTGAAGAAGGCTTTGTGGACTCCTTCAGACACCTGTACCCTGAGAAAACTGGAGCATACTCATTCTGGACATACATGGGGAATGCACGATCCAGAAATGTAGGCTGGTAAGTTAGGAAATAAAAAACAGAGCTCTGCTTTCATGCCTAAAGATTTAATTTTTGTACTTAATTTACTGAATTACCTGAGTGTGGCTTTTTAACCTTCTGTTAGACAACACCTCTTTCATGTAACTGATTTACTACTGTCAATCTGTAGTAATGTACATAGTTGCATGAAGTTAATTGATTCACAGCCATAGTGGCAAGAGTTAGCATTTTAGCAGTATTATTTTTTCTATACATCATGTGCATACTTAATGCAGTCACCTCTTTCCACCTTCCCTCCCTACCACAAGAAGTCTGATCCGGAATTTCGTAATTCAGTTCTGAAAATAAAGCTGGTGGTAATATTAGCACCATAAACTAACAATACAAAGATTAATTTTCAGTCAATGACTTTACTTTCTATATGTATAAGGTACAAGTCCTTATATTACACAATTTAATACTGTATTCATGTTTTCGTCGGTCATGCCGACATCATCAGATACAACATTTTTATGCTGCAATATCATGCCTAAATAAGAGATGTGCCTCTATGATCAAAAATACAATATATATATTAATAAACATAAAACATAGTAAAAACACTAGTAGAGGCACATGTACTTATTTAGAGATGACATTGCAGCATAAAAACTTGTATCTGATGATGTCAGCATGATCGACGAAAACGTTAATACAGTATTAAATTATGTAATATAAGGACTTGTACCTTACACATATAGAAAGTAAACTCATTGACTGAAAATAAATCTTTGTATTGTATATCATAGATTTTTCTGAAAAATTATTCAAAATGAATTGCAAAACCATAAACTAAGTTTTCCTATTCCACTCAGAGAGCACCATCACATCTGCATTCAGTTCCATGATTCAGCATCCCTTATTAAAACAATAAAGATATTTTTATTCAATTATGAATGAAATAATGATACCATATCATCTGCATATTCCCAAAAATTACTGCTTCGGAGCATAGTTATTTTCTTCCAAAATATTACTTAATCAAATTTTTCGAGTTTTACACTGCCATAGATGCAGAAAAATTCAACTAAAGTGGAAGAGAGGAGGAATAGTCATTTAAAAGGTACACAGTGAAAAATCTCGTTCTTGCAAGGGCCCTTGGGACTCATCTTAACCTTAATGTGAACTCCTATCCTAAAGATCATTTGTCTCACTTTGTTTAAGAGTAATACTGCTCTTATTCAAGTGTGTGTAAAAGAGAAACAATAATTTATCATGTATCATGTTCAACACTCTGAAACCCTTAAATAATATGAAATTTACATGACTTCAAGACATGCACAACTCATTACCGATAACCACAAATTAACTAAGCATTTAAAAATATAGCATGTTTTACCAGTTAGAGTAATTGGTCCTCATGATATGTAAATGATTTGACACAAATTAGGTGAAAGTTAATTAATATATAAAATACTCTCCTTACAGTTCCAGGAGTGAATTTTTTTTTCCCCAAGAAATGACAAACAGAAATGAAACTTACAAGGTTGTGCCTTCAAAACAGTCTCCTTGCACAGCGATGCAATACAGGCTGTAGTTCCAATTGTGTCGAAGATTCTCAAAGCACCTCTTATCATCTCTTCTATAGCGGAGTTAAGTTGCATATAGACAGCTCATCTGATGCCTGTATCATCGAAATGTCTCCCTTTCATGGACTTTTCAGATGGGAGAATAAAAAAAAAATCACAGGGGAACAGGTCTGATGAGTAGGTGGTTTGAGGAAGCATTGTCATCTCTTTTCCTGCCAAAACTTTTGCACCAATAAGGCATCACTGATGAGACTGGTAAAGTTCAAGGTGACAGAGGTGAACATTCATCAGTAATTGCCATAGAACAGGACGTTTAACAATCTGGCTCTGGGGAATGAATTCCTTATACATGATAACCTCGCAACAAAAAAATGCAATCAGCATAATCTTTGTCTTTGATGGCAGGGCCTCTCCACATAGTACTTCTCTGCTAGGTGTGAATTTGCACACAATTTTGTACTGCTTCCCACTTTTTACACACATCTTCAATCTCATTTAGAGCGAGGAGTCCACACCTGTGGAGTAACAGTTAGCGCGTCTAGCCGCGAAACCAGGTGGCCCGGGTTCGATTCCCGGTCGGGGCAAGTTACCTGGTTGAGGTTTTTTCCAGGGTTTTCCCTCAACCCAATATGAGCAAATGCTGGGTAACTTTCGGTGTTGGACTCCAGACTCATTTCACCGGCATTTTCACCTTCATCCCATTCAGACACTAAATAACCTTAGCTGTTGATAAAGCGTCGTAAAATAATCTACTGAAAAATAGAGCGAGGATTTCGTCCGCTCTTTTCTCCTCTTCCTCTTCAGACGAGCAAGTTATGTACAGTATGTCTTGCTGCTTGTATTACAAGACATCGTTCGTTTATCAAACAAAAATGTTTCCTCATTGTTCGCTTGTTTTGCAAAACACTCGCAAACCAAGTTACTCGTAATCAAAGGTTTTACTGTATATGAGTTACTAGAGTATGTGCATACAATTTATCACAGTGGTTCTTAGTTTAAGTTTATAATGTACTAAACTGGATAACAAATACAACTGTAGTCCACACCTGTGGAGTAACGGTCAGCACGTCTGGCCGCGAAACCAGGTGGCCTGGGTTCGAATCCCGGTAGGGGCAAGTTACCTGGTTGAGGTTCTTTCCGGGGTTTTCCTTCAACCCAATACGAGCAAATGCTGGGTAACTTTCGGTGCTGGACCCCGGACTCATTTCACCAGCATTATCACCTTCATATCATTCAGTCGCTAAATAACCTAGATGTTGATACAGCGTCGTAAAATAACCCAATAAAAAAAATACAACTGTAATGCACCTCTGGTGTCACATACATTTCTTGGTGGCTGCTGTATGTTATTTAGACAATTCAGCAGTTGATTGATACTCTACCAATGCAACAGTTGAGCGGTGTCTTCCTTTCATTCCATAAAAACAATGGCATTACTAATAGGGCAGCATTCTCAATGAGAATAATGAAAATCGACTGTTTACTGCATATTAACTAATAAATTGTCTTTTCTAGCACCATTATTTCTTTGATCAAACTTCTGTGTGTTCATATTGTTTTTATTTTTATTTTCAGGCGTTTGGATTACTTCATCATCTCACAAAAATTGATTCCAAATCTATGTGACAACATAATCCGGAGTGAGGTTTATGGGAGTGACCACTGCCCTATTACATTACTTGTTAACATTTAATATGTTACGTTTGTATTTTTTTGTTGTCACTTGTGAATAGTGTTGGGGCTGTAATCATCAAGAAGGTGACAAATATCAAGTATTGTACTAGAAACATGAATATTGTGGACAACACTTTTTATACATTAGCATAAATTACAAAACAAGAAATATTCCATTTTTAAAATAACAAACATAATATACCCCAAGAACACGATATCAGGAAGTTGAATTTTCGGTCGTGCATGTTACCGTAAGGGAAGACTGTGCTAAATGCACAGTAACAGATTGTACTGTCCTAAATAATGTCTCTTCCTTTAAACACATGTACAAGTGTTGTAATTTTATTCTATAATAATTTGTTTTTACCAGGAAAACCATTGTAGTCATTTAAACCATACAGAATGTCTCATTATTTGTGATTAAATACAAACAGAATAAAACTTAATGTGCCAATTGTAAGTAGGATTCAGAATCTCAAATTCCCTTTGACCTAAGCCTGAATAGGCTTTATTGCTCATGTGACATTTTTACACACTTCACATTACTCTCTATCCATAAAGACGTTTAGAACTTATTCATTGCTTCCGTAACCCCTGAGGTTTACTTATTTTTCCTGTAGCACAAAACTTATGGTTTTCTTACATTCAGTACAGATATTTGAAATACGTCGTCGTACTTCTGTCAGTCTAATCTAAACAATATCATTTAGTTTTTATTACATTTATAATTTCTTTTTACACATCATACATTCGTACTTATGTGCAGGTAATTTATTTCTGCTAATTTTGCTCAATTCCTTCGTAGCTATTGTATATCATTAGCAGTTGTATGGCGTCTGACTTAAAGGTTAAATATCTTTTTAATTGTTGTGCAGGATTTATAAAATTATCAAAGAAAGGATTATAGTATATGCCAACATAAGATGGAAAGTCTCCAAAATAAACTGTTATATCTTAGCTACATAACAAACGAGATACAGTAAGTCATTCAATGTGTGTAATATCTTCTTCACAAGTTGCATTTAAAATTGGTCACTCCATGTTTTCCTAGGACATACAGTGATTTTTCGTTCCTCAGACCTATAATTCATTGCTGTTTTGATAGTCATGCTTATTTCAATTGAATCTTGCATATACAGAAGTTCATGTGGAGTGTTCATGCAAGTTACATGTTTCTTCTTTACTTTTAAAAACCAAGTATCTTGAGGTCATACACGTTTTAGATTGGATCAGTGGTGAAAGATGATTATTTCTTTATTTTCGTAACTATTACAATTTCTGAATTATTCCTAATCACAGTAAGAAAAAAATTATATACCGTATTTGCTCGCGTAATTTGCGCACCCTAATTTTTAAGGGATTATTTTGAACTTTATTTTTGCTCCGTGTATTTTGCGCACACATTTTACGTACATATTTTTTTCAGTGTAGTAGGGATTACGTACATATTTTTTTCAGCGTAGTAGGGATTTTCCTTCCCTACAGTCCATCATAGGTCATTCACCAGCAACTGAAGTACCTGCTTCAGAAAGAAACCCCAAAGTCCCGCTACTTTAACAATGCTTGTCCTTGGTAGAGACAAGTTACCGGTATAGAAAATTAGCCCTACCGTAAATACTTGTATTTCAGTTGACTTTCAACACTTGTAATGTGCACTTGTACAGTATTTCAAGATTGGAAAGAAAAATAACAATTACACCGCGTCATATAAATTGAAAGTGATAAGTTTCGCGGAACAGTTTGGCAATTGTGCAGCTCAGAACAGGACCTCTTATTTGAAAAATCTGCATATTTTATGCACCCCAATTTTTCAGTGGCCAAAGTTAATTAAAGAGTGCGCCAAATTACGTGAGCAAATACGGTATGGATTCCTGACGTGTCCATATTGTGCAGTGTTCTGTACATATCATAGATTATTTAGAGTCACATTATTATTATTGTTCCATTTTATCATGATCTTCAGAATCGTCTAGCATTCTATTCTATGCTACAGAGTTAGGAAATAAAATACCAACATTACATCATTTCGAAATGTACTCGTACATAAACTGCTAATTCATTGGTATGGTGAAGTTTCTATCTCATTCTTCTCAATTTTCCATGGCAGGAATTTCTTAATATCATTTTTAGTAGGATACTTGAAAACTATTTATTGGTAATTTTTTCCCACCATATTTAATTGCGTGTACTGTTAATAAAGATGTTTCGGTGCACATTATTCTTTTATGAATTTGTGGTACAGGTATTTCACAGGTTAAATTGGTAAATATTACCTCACTGTCTTTAGTCAGGAAAGGAACAAGCACGAATTGTCATTGCTAATGCTGTAGGGTGATTTTTATACTTGAGTATTATAATTGTGCACTTGTAATTTATATATTTTCTTATTTATCAAGAATTTACATTAGGGTATCAGAAATTACTTTCCGGGCTCAAGAGTATTTGTGTTATCGTGTAACATTTATCTATTGTATTTGCACCTAGTCATCTTCAGAGCCCACCACGGGAAAGAGGATTCTTGGTGATCTACTAGGTATCTTAAGTCCATAACATGTAAGGATAGCTGGGAACAAATCCAGTCACAATGACTCATCTCTTCAGGACATTGAAATTTTTATTGCATATCCCTTATTAGCACATACAAATAAATGAACAGTGTGTACAACTAAAATTCATACATTTGTGTATGTAATGATTATTTTCATTCACACAGTTTTCAGTATCTCATGCTTTTCCATCACAGTACTATTCAGTATTACTCAGAACAATGACTGGTTCACTTTTTTGTCTTCCTGATGATCACTGTCACTCAATTGTCAGAAATCTCTTCCTGCACTATTTGTATCTGTCCTTTGTTATGTATTATTATTAACTGATGCTGGTGGCCAGGCAGCCAGAAAGTAACTGAGAAGCAAGACAGTGACAAAAACCGTTAAAAATACATATATGAAACTGTAACTAGTGTTAGCTGGACTCTCTCACGCGAATATTTTAAATGTTGAATATCGAAACATCTCATATTATGCCACCAGGATGATTTGAAGAAAACAGAAAAATAATACTTCTCCTAATTAGCTTCAACAGTGGAAATAATTTGGCTAATATCTTGAAATTAATTTTCTCTTCATTTTGGAGTCTTTTTCCGAATTTTATATTAATCTTGCTGGTAGTAAGTCACCTTCATACAGGAATATTTATATAGTTATTTTTAGAAAGGCTAGATGATGGGTAGAAGCACATTATTTCTCCGAAATTTTATTGAAGTCTCTGTATCTTTTGTTGTATGTACAAAAGCCATTATATGTATCACCTCTATATTAAAAGTAAATGATCTGACTTCTAGTTGTTCTTTTTGATATTTACAAATGACTTTTATATTTAAGTGCTTTTCAATTGGTGTCAAAATATGTTTAAAGTACTTTTCCTACAAATCCTATTAAATCTTACAAATATATAATTGAAGACAAAGCAGGAAGAATGCTTCTTATCGTGTCTGTGGTGTTGAGATAATTCCAGTATTACGTGGACAGCATTGTTTCCCTTGGCAGTCTACTTCCAAAACAGCTTTTCATACGACTTGGGATTGTTTTTCTTTTTCATGCTAAGCCACCAGATGATAGTATCAGCTCCAATGGACATGAAACATTTTTCCTGCTTCATCTTCAATTGTAAACCACAATGCTTCTCCTTTCAAAATGATAGTTATTGGTATTTTAGTTCTTAATTGTGGACTTAAAATTGTTTAGCTTTAGTTGAATGGTTAATAGTTCAGAACATAACACGGAAACTATGTTCAGGCATGATTTGAATTCTGCTTGGACTTTTTTACGAAGTTCAATTAATTAAAAAATTAAATTATGGTTTATTTAACGATGTAACTGCAGAGGTTATATCAGTGTCGCCGGTGTGCCAGAATTTTGTCCCACAGGAATTCTTTTACATGCCAGTAAGTCTACTGACATGAGTCTGTCGCATTTAAGCACACTTTGCCATCGACCTGGGCCAGGATCGAACCCGAAACCTCGAGCACAGGAGGCCAGTGCTATACCGACTACAATACCCAGGTAGCATTCATTCCATCAATGCAATGAACCACCAGTTGAAGATAATATAAACACAAAAGTTGGGGGAAGAAGAGGGGCCAGAATATTGTAAAAATTTTTCACATTTGAGGCATGTACAATATTTGAAGAAGAATTACAAATTATAGCAATTGTACTTACATATACTATACAATTCTATAAACTGAAAGAACATATTGCAAAGTGATTAAAATTAATAATAGAAGTCGTAGATAACTTCAGAATTAGAACTTACATCCAAACTCATAAGCACAGGAAAGAAACCTAAAATGATAGTGAATATAATCATGTGGTCCTGGGTTCGATCCCTGCATCTCCTTGATTTGTAATTTGTGTTGAGCAAGCCCGTGATCCAGATAACAGAGGTTTTATCCAGGAGCTGCGGTTCCTCTTTGGCATCCCAACTAATCTCCAGCATCATCTCATCTCATTGTGAGTGTAACTTAGACCAGCCTGCTATGGCACACCTTGGGCAATGACTCAGTCGGTAAATTAGTCTACACAACTGGCTTCATATGGGCGAATGACAAACAGTCAAGTATCCGCCATTAGTTTATACACACATCCCCAGAAAAGAGGCACTGTGAAGCCACTCTCTCCATCATTGTTTGTGTTTAGTCAACTGTCCAAAGACAGGTTGAAATCCTGTGACACCAATACGGTATCAGTGGTATCATTTATAAGGCAACTAAACCAGGAAATAATGGGCTAGGGTGACCAGTCCCTTTTCCCCCCCACTCCACTATTTTGGGTTAAAAACTCATTCACTACTTCTCTATTACTAGTAATGAAAACATTTCATTTAGCAGCGATGTTTCTAATTCCAACTAATGTTTTTGGTAGGTGCTACACAACTCTGAGTGATGAACTGTAAAAATCGCTCCTCCAGTATCTTCTCTCCCCTCAACTTACAGAACTGCAGATCCTACTTACAATGCTGCATCAAAAAACCATCAAACGTCTATTGAGAATAATAACGGCAGGCACTCTTCACTCTCCTCTAATTGTGATTGTCAAACACCTGAACAAAACAGCAGTAACAGCAAAATTATTGTGCAGCAACATCAACTCAGCTATGAACAAAGTAAACCTTGCCAACTGCAAAAACTTGTTTTAGGAACAACTCTCAAAATATCATCTGCACATGTATTGTAACATCAATAACTTATCAGAGCCAACATGTCAATGAATGTGTAGTAGCCAAATTCAAGTAGCAGTTAATTTTAGATTCAACAGCCCACGCAAAGTTCATTACATATTCCAGAATGGAATAAATGTAATGCAGCATTGATTGAAAGGAAACTATACATTGACCTCGAGTGTAAATAATCTATTATCTATTACGCGACAATACCAACTTCCTTCACAACGTACTTGAGAATCCTCAAGCCAAGTATTGAAAAATATTAACATGTGTCCAATTTTCAATGAATGTATGGATGTAATGGGTGTACTGTCCTCAACTGCTATTCATGAGATCTGAATTTAAAAACGTGTTATTTTTAGCGACTCCGAGGCTGGAAACTGATTAAACAGTTTCACAGCCTGAAAAAAACTATAGAATTTCAATGGATTCCAACACACTGTGATGTTTTTGGCAATGAGACTGCTGCCAATTACTCAAAAAAGGATCCTTAATGACGTAAAATTGGTTTCGCAATACATATAACCTCTCAGCTATAGGAAAACAATAGGAAGATATCCTGAACAATTCATCAAGTATTCCAGACGGACCCGAAGAACAGCAGTAACATAATTTATACTAACTTAACACGCCTGCTTTGCTAACACCTTAACAAAATAGGAATTCTCAAATCACCAAACTGTGTTCTATGAAAACTTAAAAAAAATATGGATCTATATTGGTGGATGGAGGTCACTTGCTGGATTGTGAGGCTCTAATGACATGAGTTTATGCAATGCAACTGGTTGCAAGATGCCAAATACCTGAGCACTGGATACCAACCAATCAGATATGATTATGGACAGCAGAAACATTTCAATAATTATCTGACTTTCTGGAAAGGCATTCTTATTACCAACAACACAGCACATGCAGTCTTTAGGAAAATTACGGTTTCTATAAAAACATTTATACAAAAGATATTTGGCTGGAGTGCTAAGAGGCGAAATTCACTCAAAAAAAAAAAAAACTCTCATATTATCTACAAAAATAAACTCACATCAACTACAGAGGCTTAGCACCATCAAAGAGAATTACTCTGCAAAAATTAGAATTCTAATACACATGAATAAGACAAAGTTTCTCTTATAAATGGATGACCCTGTTGCCGTAAGAATGGAGTTTTAGGGCTCTCCATCATATTGGAATTTCTGGAAATTTAACTGTTCCATATTTTAGGTGGTTTAGACTCGAGTATTATGTAAAATAAGTGTTTGATACAACTTGGTTTCCAAATTCCAATGGAGAAAACAATGTTTTTTCTTTCATGCAGGATCTGCAAGAATAAGTTTTATTCAAGAAAGACAATGACTTCAGTTTACGTCTACAAGTCAAAGATTCAGATTACCACCATGCAATGAACACAGTTTAAAAAATTGAACTTTAGCTAGTTTCAAAACATACTTACAAAGAGATATACTATTAGGAATAATGCCATTCACCATATGGGGAGATAAGTAAGATTCCTACAACAAATTCTATTTCAGGAAAAAAAATTTGCACTGCTGAAAGGGAATAAAATACATTTTGAAGCCTATGAAACAAGAACTCAATTTTTAGACTCGTGTAAGTCTTATTCCAATCAGGTAAAAGTCAGAACAAAGCAGAATGTTCTACAAAGAGAACACCATATTATCCATTTATTGCCAATAGTTTGTTTTATTTATGTATAATTATAGCATTTTTGGTTAAGATACCTATATTTTTAATTCATTTGAGCACTGTCAGTCTGTGTAAACCAATAAAGTGATATTGTAAAACAGATTAATTAAACAGACACTGTTGAAAAAAACAGCATTTAGGCTTTCTGATGTTGAATGTTAGAAAAACAAATACCAAGAGAAGAAAAGAGGATGAAGAAGAAACATACTTCATTGGCAAGGATCGAGTGAGACACATTTAACGATTCAGTTCTATAATGGATCTGTTTGCTATGCTGGCAGAAATATACACTTTTGTTTTACTAATGAAAAGTAATCTTAGTTCTGAAAAGGATGATAAGGTATAATGAAACAATTTATATGTTTTTATGAATAAGAATATTTCAGTTTTATTCAATATATAGAACAAAATCTAAAGAAATAAATTCACAATTTGCAAGCAGAAACTAAATAATGGAGACCAGAGGAGCAAATAGTGATCATAATTTCCATGTAAACGATGGAAATAGAATGTCAAAATTCTTGCAAATGCATTTAATGACAGAATGATATATCACTCTAAAATAATGACAGGAGGATTATATTCGTAGTAATGTAGTACTGAATGAAATACAAAAGTAAGAACCTTGTATGTCTCAGAAATGTTGGCAAACTACAATAAATTACCCTGCTAATGCCAGGTTCATTATTTAGTTTTTAAAAAAACTAATTACCTGTAAAGGAAGTAATATTTCTGTTCTACTTCAATTCATGAAGGATTTTGTATCTCACAACAAAGGACAAAAATTAAGTAAATAATTTGTATATACAGTAGTACATATAATTACATTACTTATAGAGTAGAAAATACAATATACAATGGAATGTATTTCTATTAGTCCTCTCCAGCTGGAATAGCGTCCTCCAATCTCTTGATAAACTTTATGCGCAGTTCTGTTACATTGTCCCCCTTCAGTTGATCTTGCACAAACCATGATGTTACTTCCATCTGAACCTGCAAATATAAACCATATCAGTACCATATGGATGGTGCTGTCTGTGGTCTAGCAATCAAATTTCAAGTACTGTAATAGTGAGATCTGAATATTTAGACTACACTATAGCATTCATGTGAACATACTGTATATTTTTACTACCGGTACCTAATTATACGAAATATGAAGAAATTACTGTGATACTGCAAAAAAAAAAAAAAAAAAACGATATTTTCACATAAGTTAAACACGCGTTTCCAGCATATGTTAGATACGAGTGAATTTTGGTTTCCTACCTCCATGTCTGTACAGCAATTACTTTCACATTCAGTATCTACAGATTGAGTCAGCCAGGGCTAGACTGGTGTCAGCGCAAATTCGTATGCGTAGCAATTACCGCATTATCACAGTGATCAGATCTCTTGCTCGCGTACATTTCGTGTTTCGTTACGTAAACACGTTCACACAGTGAGGGTGCAGCTGTATACCGTACATTTAGAGTGCAGTAGTGTGTCCATTATGAAATATAGACTTCAACAAAGAGTGTTTATTTACGATAACTTTGTGAAATACGAATCATGGAGAAAAGTTGTAACAAACTTCCGTCAGTCATTCCCTGATTCACCAGAGCCTGCTAAAGTAATGATTTACAATTTAGTGAAGAAATTTCGTACAACTGAATCAGTATTGGATAAGAAACGAATATGTGTGGAGCATGTTCTCACTGAGAAGATGTTAGATGAAACCAGACACAGACATCATCCTGCTGTGTAGCTCAGCAGTAGGAGTGTCACAGTCTTCAGTGATAAGAAATACGAAATAATTAAAATTAAAACCTTACAAAATTCGTGTAGTTCATAGGTTAACGGAACCTAATTATCAGAGCAGACTTAGGTTTTTGCATGTGGTTCCAACAGTCAGTGTATAATGTTATGTTTTATTTAACGACGCTCGCAACTGCAGAGGTTATATCAGCATCGCCGGATGTGCCGGAATTTTGTCCCGCAGGAGTTCTTTTACATGCCAGTAAATCTACTGACATGAGCCTGTCGCATTTAAGCACACTTAAATGCCATCGACCTGGCCCGGGATCGAACCCGCAACCTTGGGCATAGAAGGCCAGCGCTATACCAACTCGCCAACCACAGTCAGTGTATGATGGACTACTTGACACCACCTTAATTTTTTATAGTGACGAAACATGGTTCCACCTCAGTGGTTAAAAGCAAAGTTTACGCGAATAACCCACATTCACTTGAGTAACTCAAAACATCCAGCATGAAATTCGAGACATTTCGGAGAATGAACTGCGGCGAGTTGCTGGACATATCTTCAGGAGATGTGCAGCTTGCCAGATATCACAAGGACGTCATTTCGAACATGAATTGTGAATTCGGTAAGTACACCATTACACAGTACTAACAGCAAAAGTGCGGAACAAATCCTCCGCATTTGGTAGCATTATATATGAATCAGCCAAGTGAGTGTGGTTAGGAGTCTAGCCCTGGCTGGTTCACCCTGTACTTGTCAATACAAGATGATGATACAAGGGAAAGAACAATAAAAAAGGTACACGAGCACACCATCCTTGTAAGAAGATTTGGGGCTGCAACCTAGAAACTATCAGCTGCAGACCAATAGGTCACTTTCTCATTCCATGTGTTGCAGTTCCACTGAAGGAACACAGAACAATTTCTGAAGGAGAAAAACCAAAAGATGGGCGTAACCTATTACTACATTAAGGGGATGCGCTACTGAAAAATGACCGTTTTTGAAGAAATGTCATGTTTTTTTTTTTTTTTATTTTACTCTTCATATGCTAAATTCCAATGCTCCATTACCACAACCTGTGTTTCAGCTATAATATGCACTATAAAAAACATAGAAAACTCTTGTTTTAGATTCCAAAAAACGGTTTCCAAAATAAACGTGTTATTTTCAAATTTTATTTTTAGAAGAGTTATTTCTTGACTTAGATCATTGAAATTTTCTTGATTAATTCATAATCATGATCATAATATGCTGTTAAAATTTCAATACATTATCTCTTAAAATGTAGAAATTAGAAAATTCAGTAGCGCATCCCCTTAAAGGAGGAAAGGAGGTGAAATCAATTCATCTAATTATTAATGATGCACATGAACTATAATCACTTTTACTTAAAAATTACTGATCTTTATTACAAAGCTACAAACTGTCATATTTATTGCAACAGGGAATACAAACACAGCATGCTGAAAGAAATAAGTGTGGTTCTATTGCCAAGGAAATAGAGTCAGTAAAGTGTATCACACACATATAGATTCTTACAGTCGATTAATGTGACACGAAAACAAGCAAATATTAATTCTATTTCAAGAAATAATTTAATGCTGATACCATTTCACATGCTCCTCTTATGACTCCTGTCAAGACGTTTGCATACTTCAAGTTCAGACAGTGGTCAGGAAGCTCCACAAATTCTGTGAGAGGGTTGCTTTCAAACTGCAGGGAAAACTCATCACCTGCTGGGCTCCAGTTTGTAATTGAAGGAGTGACACCAAGAAATAATCGAAATCCCATCTGGAAACACAACAAATATGTACAATTATTTTGACATTACCAATAGTTGATAAAATGATTAAATCTGGTCAGGTTAGAATCCCTGTCACTTCTAAAATGTTGAGTTCCACATTTGAGAATTTAGGTACAAATGAATTATGTAAAAGATTACCAATAATAATTCAAGTTCCTATACAAGGTGCATCAAAACATGTGGGAAAACTCTGAGAGAATTGACAGAGGCCTTGAAAACAAGCAAAAAAGTTCATACAAACATATGGTCAATTTCGCTTAGTTTTTAGTCACAATCATTGTGTTGTAATCGGTCCTTTCATTTTACCTGGAACATTGACAGCTGTATCATACTGCGAATTTTTAACAAATGATTAAATGTTTTGTTGGAAGAAGTTCCACTAAACTTAATTCAGTGCATGTTGTTCATACATGATGGGGCCTAATTTTGCTCCTGCTGCTACAGCAATTTTAAATCAGCAAGTGCCTAAGAAATAAATAGGTTGTGAGAGACCGACATCCTAGCCTGCTTGTTCTCCCAATTTCAATTCATTGGATTTCTACTTATGGGGTCATTTAAAGGCCATTGTATATTTCAGACATATTGTATATATTGTATGCAGTTATATTGTCAGACTCCAAAGCAGCTATTCTATCAATCGTCTCTAAACACACACCTTCATCTCAAACAGCAGAAATAACTAAAATGCTCTCTCAATTAATATCACTCAATAAAAGAATTGTATTCCAATGGATACCATCCCACTGTGGGATCCTGGGAAACGAGAATGCGGATGCTTTAGCAAAGAAGGGCAGCACTGCTACTTACAGACCTGTTACTAAATCTACGTATTACTCTGTGAAGGGATTTATTAAATCTACATACTTAGACTTCAACAAACAAAATTTGATAACTCAATCCCAAGGGAAAAAATGGAACTCTCTGAATCAAAATCGACAGTTAATTCCCGATTTACCACGAAAATCGTCTGTAGCTGCATTTAGATTGGCAACAGGCCATGATTGTTTGGCCAAACACCTGCATAGAATTGGAATATATCAGTCCCCTAACTGCCCATTGTGCAACTCAAACCAAGAAATGGATTCGGAACACCTCAAAATCTGTGCTTCAGTGGCTAGTCATGATAATATCTTTGAAAAATATTGGAGTGCAAGAGGTCAAATGACTTTATTGTCAAACGCCTTGCATTAGAAAACAACAACAACAACAACAACATATTTCAGATCTATTCATAACATGGAAATTCTTTGCCAGCGACTTGAAAAATGTCAGCAAATATGGCAGACGCCTGGAATATGAGAGAGAGTAAGACAATCGATGATGTGGCACTCAGAAGTCTGTATTAGAGCTCATGGTGGCCATTTTGAGCACTTTCGGTAGAAGTAGAAATTTCTCATTGATTAAAGTTCTCGTTAACACTTTGTTAAAAACATAAAATTTACTCTGTCACACGTTAAAAGTGTTAAAATTGTTAAAAAGGTATTTACCTTCGACAGACGGCCCGTTTCGACGCTATTTGTCGTCGTCTTCAGTGTCTCTTGAACCACTCAAAAGCCTCGAAACGGGCCGTCTGTCGAAGGTAAATACCTTTTTAACAATTTTAACACTTTTAACGTGTAACAGAGTAAATTTTATGTTTAGAAATTTCTGTATAAGAAAAAAAGTATTGTAAGTTGTAAATTAAACTTTATCATCATAGATATTATGTACACCAAAACAGCGACTGTAACTAAAAAACTAAGCGAAATTTACCACATGTTTTTATATAAACTTTTTTACTTGTTTTTCAGGTCCTCTATAAATTACCCAGAGCTTTCCCACATGTTTTGAACACCCTGTATAATCATTACATTTTTTTTATCAAAATACTTATTTCTCCTTTGATTGATATGAATAATAATTAATATATATAGTCTATTAATGTGGTTATTCTCACCTGAATTTTGTCTGCTGTGTCTCTGAAATCATAACATCGCCCAGAACTGGTTCGTGCTAAGAAGTCTTCAATTAATCTAATGCCGATGTTATAACCCATTCTTTCAAGTTGCTTGTTAACATCATCAACATTTTCGTAATCTTTCAAAAGCTGGGAAACTAGTGCACCATATGTCAGAGTAAATAACTCTGAATTCTGAAACACGATTTGGTGGTTATTTAGTTACAACATTTACTACTTTCCATGTAATTATGTATGACTGGTAGATGCCAAGACTTTTCTAGTTTAAACAAATGATAATTCTATATCAAAAGATGAGTAAGTACCACAGTATCAACATAATCAGCACTGTAGAAAGCTTTCAAACACACAAACAGACGCTGAATGTTACACTCTAGAATTAGTATGAAGATTAAATTAGGTGACTAAAATAATTACTGTATTCTGAAGGGAGAATAGAAACAAAGAGTATATACCATTGAATAATCAAGCTTCATATAATTTGTTTGCAATCTCATAGTTTGGTAACAAAAATGTAGACCTACCTAGCAATTGTCTTTCTTTTTCCCTTTCTCGCCGGTCGAGCTTCCGAACAGGGGCAGCGGCAATTCTCTTAAGGTTAGAGCCCAATTTAGGTGTCTGTGTATTTATCGAAAAAAAAAATGTCATATAAACATGCGTCCTATTCTCAATATTTTCTAGCCCCTAATTTTCGATTAATACACACACACCTAAACTGAGCTCTAACCTTAGAGGAAATACTGCTGCCCCTGTTCGGAAGTGCGCCCTGTGCATGTCATTAAATGCATGAAATAATGGCTGGAGCCATGGCTTAGATGACCAATGGCCAGCCTTTCACTGAGGCAACCGAAATTCAATCCCTGGCTGTCCCAGTGAAATCTGTAAAGATATTCTAGGGCAAATTTTCTGTTTCTCCTGGCAATTCATTCCGACATTGCTCCATCATACATTCACTTCCCCCAGGGATCAGCCTGACCATCTCGCATTAATAGATATTGTTTATTAGCAGTAGGGTAGTCGTGTTAGGGTTATATTATTACATATATGGTGAAACTAGCGCTGAAGTAGTTCCGGTGATTTCGAAAGCGAAAATCGTTGAATTTATATGGGATTTTTAGTGAAACTAGCGCTGAGATACTGTCGCTGATTTCGTTAGTAAAAATCTTGAATTTATAAGGGATTTTTTGTGGAGATGCAGTTGATCGTATATGCAAGGCATAACAAAAGCCCAAACTAACCAAATCCAACCTGTCACAGATTCGTATATGCAACGTGTATAAGCGGAGTAGGCCTACGAAGGCAACTACCTGACGGCTAGTTTTTTGGGGGCAGAAGGTGTCAATATTAGGCTATCCATTGAAATTTCATTCACACTTGAAATGTAAGGTTATACTCAAGTTTTACGTAAAATTCAGACTTACATTTTAGAATCATATTAAAAACAGGCCTAGCCATGTAGGTTATGTACAGTCAATATAATACAGGATCTGATTACCCGTGTTAAATTGCACTAGAAATTATCCACAGTACTATGTAAACTTTTTACTACATGCATCTTTATGAAAGACCATTATTTACGTAACCTACATTCTAGTGACAAGACCATAACGGAGTGTTCTACCATAAATTTACTTTGACATATCATTCATAAGAACTAGTTTTCGACGTTAATAACCTACAAAATAGCAAGAATACTTACAACTTTCTTTGAATCTAATCTCGTGCCTTGTCTTGACATATTTGCTATTTTTTCTTAGTCCCGTTTGTACTGTAGTTCTCTATCTTTCTCCTCGGACTAACAAAACATTACAAAGATCAATATTGTCACTTTTGTTTAGTAATGTGGTAACGGCATCCTTAATAATAATTATTATTATTACAGATATTTACAATAGAAATGTTAATTTCACGAGAACAACACCAACAGTGACAGCCAATCAGCCACTAGTTAATGTTGGTAATATTCGAAGTCGGTCACAAAAACAGATAAAACGCCAGTGTTGCCAAAATAGCTATTGTGATTGAAGTTCAGCGCGAGTTAAACGATTACAAAAGAAAATTTAGCAATTTTAATTTCTTAATATATAACGAAAAATGTTTACTTGATTATTGTATACTCGTCTTTTGTGAGATCTACATTCTTATGACCTATCCAAAACTTTAAGTTTAGGAAGATTTGTATAATAAGCCTCAGTACATAATTAGATTATATACTATACTGTTATTACCCAGAATCCACAACTAGCAAAACCTCTCAGAGCCCCCCTCAAAAGAAACTTTGTGGGCTGCGATGCAAAGACAATTATTTTCAATAAGCGGAAGAAATATATAAAAGTAATTACATTCATTTTCTTTCCTGCATTATAGCTCTACTTATATTAAGAAAGTCAATTTTTTTTTTCTGAATATTTCTTATATTCCCTCATGTAATATCTTCATCTGTTAGACACTACCATAAATGAGATCCACGTCTTGCTATATACCGTATTTTGTAGTATCAATTTACTTAACACACTTTTATTTCTCCCATAAAATGTTGTTTCATCATTTCGTTGTCATCTCAACTTCCAAGACATCTGTAAAATAGTATCACAACTGGCTAAGTGTGCTCCCAGCAAATAGGGATTATAATATATAATTTTATGCTCTAGCTGGTTTGAAAGTCATTGAAATCAGTCATGCTACAGCAAAGGTACTGACGCTAAGTGTCCATACTTATAATTTCCTACATGCTGATGCTCCCCTTTATTAAGAGTAAAAATAAAAAGCATTAGAGGGAAATCAGTTTTCTCATCAGAAATAAATATGGCACACTTTTTACCTCCACATTAAGAAAAATGCTTCATTTAGTTTTTAGTAGATCTCCTGTACTAAAGGAAGATTTATCTTTGGCATGACAGGCTACTGAAGTTAGCTAAAACCAAAATCAACTTAAACGTGACAAAATACACATACCGAAACAAATGTACCATATGAAATAAAACCGAAACATTTCTGATACTTCACATTGCGATGAAGTACCTCAATTCATAGTGAAAAGTATATTACTTGACATAAGAATGTGGCAAAGTAAAAGAAAAAGAGGTGGGCATGGGAAACTCCATTAATATCGCTGGCTTTGTGAACTGAATCCCATATTTTCGAAATACGAAGCGTGTTTGTACCTCTAGTTTTCAAGATACAATATCGGTCTCAGCATTGCTTTCACATTCTGGACTGCCACTTTGTTTCTATTCCTAGTAAAGAGAATGTCAACTCAGCAAATTCGAGTGTAGAATAGTAAATACTTTTTCCATTATAAAATTTATCTCTGACAACTAATTCTCTACTTCAGACATGGACTATGTTACGTGCCTTCCTTCATATGCCTGAAACAAGATATTCAATAACTTAAGTCCAAAGATCTTGAGATTCTTTTAATTCCAATCTACAGTATTTTCTGTTTGTCACTGGTAACATTCACATTTTTACGAATACTCTCTTATTATTTTTTTAATATCCCCTTAGTATTTTTATAAAATATCAATTGACCATAATTAGACTGCTTCTGACTCTGCTGGCCTGGTGTTGTATTTACGTCCATTGTCCAGATATTACATCGACAAAGAGATGATGAAGGTATAACAAGTACAGTTACACAATAGAAACATCTTGATATGTAATGCAATGGCATAGGAATCTCAGCAAGTGATTCTAATGAATGTGTTCAGTTTATGTTCATGATCTGCTTATAACTGCGTCACAAGGGTAACTCGTCTGTCGTACACATTCAAATAATCTGTAGTTATAGTAGTGGAACACAATAAAATACGAATAACGTAACAAATGTAAACACATACAAATAAGATAAACTTAAACATTCTTAAAACTGTTACATGTCTGTCACCACAATTCAATTACAAAACAAAATACTATGCAAGAAATACACTGTTTTTCCTGTCTCTAAAAGACGCAGGTAGAAAACAGGGAAGATTAGAGAATGCTGGGTTTGCAGCGAAAGACTGCACTTGTGCAGAAAATTATGAATGAATGAATTCTGCCTCTCATTTGTAATTCATATGTTTTTTCGATCGGATTGGAACTTTGCATGAATGATGTAAGTATGAATAATATATTCCATGAAAACAATATGCTGTTGTTGTTTCAATGCCTTGCATCTAGCAATGAAGCCATTAGCGTACGTGCTCTCCAATACTTCTGAGCTACAGTGTCTTCTGCAGATAGTGCATTGCAGGTCTTCAAGTGGCTCTCATTCATCTCTTCTTGACTGTTGCACAGGGGACACAATGGTGAAAACAATACTACACTGATGAAAATTATGAAAAATATTAGACTGCTTTCAATGGCATGTTCTTAAGTATCACGTTGTTGAGAGTTTTCATTAATTTACCATAATATAAACTTGCATTAGATACCATTTATAATCAGATCTGTCTTGAAAAATAAATACACAAAGTCAGTATTATATTGGTTGTTTGTACAATAGTCATACATATTATGGACCATGCTAAGGTATTGATTTGTTACAAAAAATGTCATGAAACTTCACATTCTTCAATTCTAGCAGTACAAGAAAAAAAGTACAAAAAATAATACTTTTTTAAGTAACAGTACTTATTGCGTTTCTTGAGAAAATTCTTCTGTTTCTTCATGCAAGGGTTGAGATGTCTGGAAATAAAAAGAAACTGATTTAGTTAAGAAGTTCCTGACAAAAAATACTACTCAAAACAAGATTTCTCAAATCTGACACTCCAGAAATCTTAAAGCAATACCTATTGTAAGTTCACATATCCTGATGCGTAAAACTGTTTATGTTTTACTAACAGTTATGACAGTAAATTCGTAATTAGGCTGTTTTTACTATTGTTGAATTCCTGTTTCTGTTGTCGTGTGTTATAGATGATTGTGTTCATGTAACTGATTTTAAATTTTGATTAATGTTTATGATATTGGTGACACAGGCAATTATGAATCATGATATGTAAATTTCCAATCCGGCATTTGTCTTTGTGACTGAGGGAAACCATGAAAACCCGAGTCTGTCCGCCACAAGGTTTGAGTGAAGACAACAAGCA
The DNA here is from genome assembly GCF_040183065.1 of Periplaneta americana. NCBI lineage: Eukaryota > Metazoa > Arthropoda > Insecta > Blattodea > Blattidae > Periplaneta > Periplaneta americana. The sequence continues at coordinate 33,973,383 of NC_091132.1, read as the reverse complement.
AATTCTATCATTGTACGACGAATATATGAAAAAGGCGAATGGCCTAAAGATTTTATGGAGACGTATTACTTCCAATCCCAAAAAAAAAAAAAATAATAATAATAATAAATAATGCCAGGAAATGTAACGAGTTCAGGACTATCAGCCTGATATCGGCAAAGATTCTCCTGCGAATACTGAATCGACGTTTATATTCTAAGATGGAAGGACAATTGAAAGGAGAGTGTAACATTTGAAAAGTTTAAATGAATTCCAAGAAATCCAAAACTCCTGATACAATAAATAATTATGCCTATGTCATATATAACTAGGACCTTTCTTTGTAAATCACCCTTACAAAAGGTTTATTTCGGTTAAAAAGGCGAAAAGGAATTAGGAGAACGCAAATGTCTTAGTCTGGCTTAATATGAAGTTCTTAAGTGAGGATGATTAAGAATTTATAGGTAAGCCTACTTCAAGTTGATATAATAAAGTAATGCAATAAAAGTGCACTGCTATTATTTCTAGACAGAAAAATGTTACTTATATAAAGAAATATGTGGGATCTTACAACTCTCTGCAGACTAAACATCTCATCTAGAGCATGAGGCAAAAGAGGTCTTATGCTGTTTATCTCCATATCTGTCAAGTGATCAAGCTTTGCATGTGTGCCGCCAGTCTTAATAAAAGCATCTATTGAAGATCTAAGTTTTGACATTCGTATATCCCAGATATCCTGCAAAATAAAAGAAGCATAAATCTGTGAAACGTTTAAGAAACAATGGCACATACATTCTTATGTATTATATTTTTATGCACTGAAAAAAATACCACCATCATATTAATAATGTCGTGAAATTCGGAGTTACTTGCATAAACTTGTTAGACTCTGTGTACCCCATGAAATTACTCATAAAAATTCCTCCAATCTGAATTTGAAATTATTAATCTGTATCTTGTTATGCACCGAATTCTAATATCAATATTTTTGATTTTTTGCAGCTTTTAAAGTAAACAACCAAGTCACATCATATAATGTAACATAATAACTAGTGAAAGACCTTTAGAATTGTTCGGATTTCATCTGCCTGTGGAATATCTTCTGCTGCAATTCCAAGCAACAAACGGCCTTCCACCATGTAGTGTTCGCTTGGCATTTTGTTGAAGAATCTAAAAAAAGGAAAGTCCTGTAACTAGCAAGAAAACTAGTCAATAACTAAATATTCAATAACTGTCTGAGATCACAGGTGCAATCAGTCAACATTCAGTAGGCTACACTAAATACAATGACTAACAATTGTAGAGTAATGAAATACCAAATCTAGTCCTGTAAGAGGGAAGAAATGCTTACGTATCAGTATTAAGTTCGGTTAAACTAGCGCCGAGTTTGTTCCTCGTACTCCGCTTCTACACCTTCAGTTGGCTCCTCTGTAATACCAACATAACTTTGCCTTGCATATTAAGCATACAAAGGAATAATTTATTACAGTTATGAACACTTTTTAACTGTAATAAATTATTCCTTTGTATGCTTAATATCTCATTTATGAACACTGTTGAAATTGGCCTTACTTGTGTAAATTCAATCTTGCCTTGCATATACGAATTTATGGCAGACTAGGTTAGTTAAACTTTTGTTATGCCTTGCATATCCGCTGGGCAGAGGCTAGTGATTTTTTTCTGATGTCAGTTATAAGGTAGTGTAAAGGCAGATTTTTCCTTCCGAAATCATAGGAACAAACTCAGTGCTAATTTTTCCCCAAATTCTTCGTAAAACAAGGAAATTGGCTAAATCTGAAAGAACAGATCGCCTGTAGAAGTTATCCCCACTCTCGCCGCACGACACCTGCTCTCTGTCTACTGTGTACCCTCCCTTCCAAGCCCACCATAATGAAACGTGCATTCGACACTCACACATAGCTTCTACGATGTTCTTACAGATTTTCCCGAGAAATTATGTACGTGCAGTTTCTCCTACGAATCTAATATGCCTAAATAGGTTATATCTGAATATATTGCTGGAACTTTCATACCTGGATTGTGACTCCTCTTCCTTTGCTTGTAACAACTGTTCTACATTCATCCAATCAGGAGGCAATACGCGACATTTTTGTCTTTGTCGAAGATTCAGTGCCAACCAGATGGGTACTTTTACAGGAAGACCTGCTCGGAAAGGACCTACTTCCCCACAAATTAGAAACACTCTATCGCAACTAAAACTCGGAACAATGTTCACCATTTGATCTTCTGCAAGAAATTCTACTACCGACGGGTCCATGTTTTCACTCTATAATGCGTCACAGTATACTGTCACCCAAAGCAATTTATACAAACAAAAATCTCGACAAAATTTGAAGTGAAACAAAAACACTATCTTAATTTACATACTTTTGAAAAAAATAAAGACGAAATTGCAACCACCGCCAAAGCACTCATATGTTTATCAGTACTAGTATTCCCAACTCAATTACTGAAAACCGGCCATAAAATAGTACAAAAAAATCCTAAATTGATCTGTTTTGCCGCTGTGCTGTTAAAAGTAAACTAGCTAACCACTATCTCAATAATACAAACTTGTTCATTTAATCTTTTAAAGTTTAAAGGTTGAAGACAGATTCTGAACCGGGCTAGAATATAGTTGCGAAAAAAAATACACTAGATCTAGCGGGAACATCGCTCTATTGGCTACACTGACTCGTTTGGTCTTCGACAGTGGTAACAATATCTCTTGAAATAATTATTAAAATTTCCTACATGAAACAGAATTTCTCTTACTACCTTGGAAGACTGGTTGTGGATGAGAGCTTTGCACATATATGCATAAAAATACAGTAGAAATGTTAAGTGTTATGTTTTATTTAACGACGCTCACACCTGCCGAGGTTATATCAGCGTCGCTGGTGTGCCGGAATTTTGTCCCACAGGAGTTCTTCTACATGTCAGCAAATATACTGACATGAGCCTGTCGCATCTAAGCACATTTAAATGCCATCGACCTGGCTCCAGATCGAACCCGTAATCGCGGACATAGAAGGTCAGCGCTATAGCAACTGAGCCAACCAGGCTAACAATGCAGTAGATGTGAGGCGGGGGCGATATGGATTGTGATATCATAACTACGATATTTCAACCAAATTACATAAAAATTTGATACAGGAAATAAGATATCGCATTTCATTTGATTAGGTCTACATTAATAGGAGAATATTACAATATTTATACACAGGTGTCCGATATTATAATTAAAGTTACAGAAATGAACATCGATTGCAATTTAATTATCTGCATATTATCTTCTAGGATGGCTCTCTGGAAAAATTTGACTCCAGCATAGTTGTCATCTTGGAATCGGAAGAATTCCACATCATTTATATGCGAGAACAAATAAATAACTGATTAGCATTGAAATTCCATTTAGTGCACATTGGCATGGGGCACAAAGTCACTTTGTCATAATTTTGGCCTTCATACTTATCTTTGAGGAAAGTAAGGTACCTGTTTTTTTCTTCTTTTCCGTGTATTGAGAAAAACATTCTTCGCTTCCACTACAGATGTGTTTGGCTCTTCCATGTAATCTTCAAATACGTTTGCAGTCAAGTTAACTTTACGAGCCCATTAAATAATATGAAGTATTTTAATAAAAAAAATTGACCTAAAACACGGTAAAATTGTGTAATTTATTGAATATAACAAAAATTCGCGTTAAAATAAACATTCCCTTTAATTCATGATTTAAATACGTCATATAGAGTGTTAGTTGGGAGGCCGGAGGGAAAAAGACCTTTGGGGAGGCCGAGACGTAGGTGGGAAGATAATATTAAAATGGATTTGAGGGAGGTAGGATATGATGGTAGAGACTGGATTAATCTTGCTCAGGATAGGGACCACTGGCCGGCTTATGTGAGGGCGGCAATGAACCTCCGGGTTCCTTAAAAACCAGTAAGTAAAGTAAATACGTCGTATATTGAATTCATTACGCATAGATAATAAAAAGAAAATGCCAATTGCTGCATTATTGCCACTTTTGTTTTCATCGCTAACATTGTAACTGACATTTTGGTCAAAAATGAGATATGTAGCATATAATAATATTTTGTCTTACATTATGCGGCTAATGCAGTAGATAGTTTTCCAACATCTCAACAGATGGCAGAAGTATACAGATTTTGTTCGCGTAGGCTTCCGCTGCTGGTGTACATGGTGTGTGGATAAGCTTCAGGGCTTCTACCGCGTTGTCTTGGTGTAATTGGCTGACGTTTCGACCGCTGTGTTGTGGCCATCTTCAGAGCAGTTGTTGGATAAGGAAATAGTCTGCCAGTACTTATATATATAGTAGTCTCGATGCCAGAAGGAGAATCTACGACCTATCACAGCAAGTACTTCCCCTCATCGAGACTACTATATATATAAGTACTGGCAGACTATTTCCTTATCCAACAACTGCTCTGAAGATGGCCACAACACAGCGGTCGAAACGTCAGCCAATTACACCAAGACAACGCGGTAGAAGCCCTGAAGCTTATCCACACACCATATACAGATTTTACTTTTCTGGTGACTATACGAACTGTTGCATACACTGAGGAGTAGCAAAGAAATAAAGCATAACTGCTGAAATACAAAGACAGTGCATTTAAATGTTAGCCTACGCCGAAACGTTTTTCTGGATCTGCTGCGAAAATCAACCAATATCAATCAGTAAATTACGAAGCACACTGTTTAATTTATGTCTGTCTGCTGGCTAACTATATACTGTGTCACATGCAACAATGGAACTATAGTAACCCAATATTAATAAAAAAAAAGAAGATACAGTAGTATTAACAAAATTTGAGACCGAATGAGCAGCGCTCGTGCTCGGTCGCAGTTCAGATATAATATTAAAATAAATAATAATAATAATAATAATAATAATAATAATAATAATAATAATAATAATAATAATATAAATAAATAAGTAAAATAAAATAGGAACTAAAATATAATTACAGCGCCAATGGAATTATATAATATAATATTAACACTAGAGAAGAATAATATCGCACGTGAAAGTAGGACTAATATATATTTCAAAATTATAGAATACAAATATAATATAGGTTGATGAATTCATACACATAGGCTATAAATTTATTTAATCAAATTGAAGATATTAACACGTTTCTAATTTTCTTGTTATGTGTTAGTGGGTTACATGTTAGAAGTTCTGGGTGTAATTTAGTTAAAGCATTGTACAACCGAGGGCCAAAATTTATGCTATGCTTTAGACCAGCAGATGTGAGACATTTAGGTTCTACTAATGTTGAATTAATATTTCGTCTTGTGTCATAATTGTGTGTCTGTAATACAAACTTATTACGATTTTTATGATAAAATTTTAACAGCGTATACTTATAAATTTGTTCAATATTAAATACATTAAATTCAGAATAAATGAATTTAGTTGGATAATCGAAACGTTTCTTGAAACAAATTTTAATTATTCGTTTTTGTAGTAAATTTAACGGACTAAGATTAATTTTTGTACTTCCATCCCAAACAATTATACCATATTGAATGATAGACTGAATAATGGCCAAATAAACATTTCGTAGAACTCTAATAGGTAAGTAGCATCGAAGATTAACGAATTTATAAATTGTTTTACGAAGCCTCTTACAAAGATAAGTAATGTGATGAGGCCATTTTAAATTCTGATCAATAATGATACCCAAATATTTGACATACGTGGCTTCTTTCAAAGGTGGACATTTATAACTTTTGGGATCTAAACAATTTTCACTGTGTATTGTTAGTCTATATTTATCGCTAAATTTTAAATTTTGAACACTGGCAGCTGTTAACGAAAAAGGAACCAAAATTGATTTAGATATATTTAAAGAAAAGAAGTTGGAATTAAGCCATTTTTTAACAATGTTAGCACCTATATTAGCATTTCTATATGCTTCCTGCCAAGAAAAACCACTGAAAATAACTACTGTATCATCCGCATATGAATATATAGGTCCATAACCGAGGTAAGTACAAGTTTAACATTTATTAACTTGCATAAGTGTCCCAATATGTTATACGGAATGTCCCGTTACCTTGTGAAACTTGTTGTTTAGTCAACTGTCAGAAGATAGGTGAACTCACAAGTGACAACAATAAGGCAACTAAGCCAGAAGATAATTGGACAGTTTGGCGAGTTAAACATGTGCAACGTTTGGGAAGCAAGGATGATGACTTCATTGTTAAATCCAGAGCAGCAGATACATACATGTACATCGTATTATGGATTTGAAAACAAACAGAAAAAG